>NW_027266290.1:1997500-2047500 GCF_022045235.1 Haliotis cracherodii | reverse complement strand
TTCCCTAGCAGTTAGGAGGGCACGGGTGGCCCAGTCGTCTAAGGCGCTGCGATTCGCTGTGCAGAGTTGCGTCCTTTGGGCACGCCAGAAACCTATGATTGTGGGTTCGAATCCCGGTTCTCTCCGATTATTATTCTAGGTTTGTCAGCATCATACCTGTGCTCGTGGGTTTCACCGAAGTGGAAAACGTCTGAGACCTGCATCACTTCGAGCTTTCCTCCCACATTAAGCTGACACGCCGCGATATAACTGGACTACAGTTAAAAGCGGCGTTAGACCCAGCTCACTCACTCACCCTAGCAGTTAGATGTATGTTTTCTCTGACAATATGCAGAATTTTGCCAGTTTTTGACTTGTGATATTATTTATATGTTGTCTGTTGTATATATACCTATATCAATATACTTGATATGCTTGCTAGAGCCAGGCTGTGTTAGAGGCTAATGGAGGTGTAGCGATTGTGATAGATGTTGCGCTATGAGGAGCTTTTCTGTGGGATATATAGTTATTGAATGTACATGATCTTAAAACAATATAAACATTTTGTCCGAGGAAACTCATACTACTTTCGGACCCTTCCATGAGAAAAGTGTTTCCATATTGTCCCAATATGACGATGATACCGAAAACGGGGACGTTCCATGAACGTTGTGTTATGAATTGAGATGATGTTTCTTTTCTATGTAACAGTAACAGTTTAGTTTTCTGTATACAGGGGATCAAGGATGGCCCTGTTGTCTAAGTGCTGCAATTCATGTGCAGAGTTGTGTCCCTTTGGGCACGCCAGGAACCTAAAATCGGGGGTTCAAATCCTATTTCTCCCCAGTTATGTTTTACGTTTGTCAGCACCGTGCTCGTGGTTTCACCAAAGTGGTGAACGCTTGAAATCGGCACCAATTCAGGATTTTCTCTCACTTTAACCTGAGATAAAACCCAAAGCGGTGTTAAACCCATCACACCCACTCAGTCGCTCACTCTTATATACAGGTTTATATGATCACATGACAAACTATTAAAACTAGAGATTCAGGAAATATTGTGATATTTAATTCCTTATCGTTTCTTCAGGCCTCGACTGAATGATTTGCTAATGAAGATCCCTTCTACCTTAGACTATTTGATACATGAATCTGATTTGCAAAGCTGTCTTGTCACTAGAGGGTGTCATTTTTTTCTGTAACCATGACAACATACATGATGGTTACTAGGTAACTGTGTTTATTGATTAATACATATTGTGTACCGGTATAGCATGCCGTGTATCACGTACGCCTTATGAATTGTGAATACCTTTTCTCGCCTTTTGTTTGTCATGGATATTTTGTATATAACGGTATTTTGTGATTGATCAATTTTTTAAGTGTCACAACTGGAGTGCTAGAAACATAATTTATTTATATATGTATACTATATATATATATATATGCATCATGTGGATTGTGTTTATTATTCATACGCAAAAATGTTTTAGTGAACGTTTTATGAATATATATGTATTTGTTTATGTATCATGCCTTGCTTATATCAGCTAGATTATTTTGACACTGTTTGCTGTATTTTCTGAACTGGATGTTTATTTTCATAGCTTTGGAATCTGAAACCTTGTGATATTGTTGCCGTTTATATCCACGGGGCATAGATGCATGATGGGAGATCTGAGAGTGTATGTCATTGTATACAAATTCCATATTCCTACAGTCAAACACCGTTGTGTCGAACTTTGATCCGTCAAACTTGCGATTTGAATCAAGTAAAGCTTGATCCCTGATTATTCCTTCTTTATTCGTCATTAATTAACCTCGGTGTCGAATCGGATGTCGCGAAGTTACGGTTGTCGGTTGTCGAAGTGTTTTTCCAATCCCAAACACGTACGTCCAGCACAAATTTACTCTGATAAGACGATCTCGGCACGTCTCATTAGTCATCACAGTTTAGTTAACAAGGCTTAAACTGGAAATCTCCATTACTTTGAGTTCAGTGTGTCACTGTATTGTTAGTCACACAGTAATACCAGAGCTCCAGTTAAGCTTTTGGTGTTTGGGGTATTTTACCCATGCATTTTAAAATCATTGGGTATCAGTAATTCTATCTGGGTATTCAAATTTCTGTTACCCACTAGTTTTTACACATATGGGTATTTAAGTTAAATATTTAAAAACACTATTCAACTAGTCCCTGCAAACTGGTGTCGTGTAAGTTCGATAGCTTTATAGGACTCAAAAAACCCACGATATTTCCACAAGAAAGTGTGATGGCAAATGATCATGATGTAACTGTCATTGTGGAGTTTGGCAAGGTTGACGGAATGCCCGTTTATAATTTCAAAATAAGTTGCTGATTTTCTAATCGAATACGCAGGGTTACTTCACATTATTTTGATGATACACACAAGTTTTATTTTTGTAGCACAGCTCTAATGTTCGTTGCGTATTTGATACGCTTGGATTTTATTTTACTGCGTATTTCTGCATTTCTGATGCGTATTTTACGCAAATACGCAGCTTATCTGGAGCTCTGCAGTAATACCTAACTTCAAAAAAACATTGATGTGGTTCTGGGATTAACAGGTCATTTGTTCAACACCAAGCGCAGAAGTGATTGGAGTCATGTGATTGTCACATGTTTATCTTGTGATTACAAATTGTGGAATGTGTTACGGATAAGGATTTGCGTTGGTAGTCTTTTTGTTTCATGGGTGCTATTAAATGAAGGATAGATACCAAAATGAATCAGTGCGGTTAGCAACATGTCTGAACAGTCTTCTGAACGGACCTAGTAGTTCTGTGAGGATAACTGGATTAGCTGTTCTACCACTATAAATGTAAATTAACAGTAATATCGCTCGAGACCAAATATGAATGTGTGAGTGAGAATGGTTTTACGTCGCTTTTAGCAATATTCCAGCAATATGAATCAGTGAAGGTAGTTAAGCAGGGATCTAAAACTACATCTCACAATGACCCTCTAACCACATTGTCAGCATGGATTAAGAGGTCGGCAATTATAAACGAGGCATTCCTTCAATAGTAGATGTATACTAAGTTATTTTTTGGTTGTGTCAAACCATGATTAACTTGAAGTATTAGTATGGGCCCTTTGTACTTTGACACAGCAGTGTTTGACACAGCAGTGTTTGACTTGCTTGTATATCTACTATATACACTACAGAATCTACCTGGGCCAATTAACTTACATGGTAAATGTTTAGTGAGTAGTTTTTAGAGCCAAAATGACCCCAGCCAATGTAGAAATAGAGAGTGACAGTAATTTGATGGTGGGATGGCACAGTGGGGAGTGTCACACGTCACCTGGTTCATATCCCGGTTTCCCGATACCAGGAGACATATACACTGGACAGCCCAGTTACTGTAGGTCTTAATGTGATGTCTGTGTAAGCTTGCAGCATTTAGCCAAGGTATAAGCTAAATGCTGATCAGGGCAGTGTAAACCCAACTCACTTTCTTTGGTTTAAACAGGTTACATTGTATAGAGTTCTGTTACTTATTGGTTTGGTTTAAACAGGTTACATTGTATAGGGTTCTGTTACTTACTGGTTTGGTCACATCTGACATTCAACCATTTCTTGAATCAGAATTTATTTCATGAAATTAGAAGAAAAAAAACAGGGTTTTTTAACAAAAAGATTGTGTATTCTTTCAAGGAGTAGTAATGTATCCTATATGTTCTATGTCCTATGGTGTCCTGTACCATTGCTTCTACAATGTCCCTGTCGGTCCTAGGGTGTCAAGTACTATTGTACTACAATGTCCCTGTTGGTCCTAGGGTGTCCTGTACCATTGGTCCTAGGGTGTCCTGTTCCATTGGTCCTAGGGTGTCCTGTACCATTGGTCCTAGGGTGTCCAGCACCATTGCTTCTACAATGTCCTTGTTGCTCCTAGGGTGTCCAGTACCATTGATTCTAGGGTGTCCAGCACCATTGCTTCTACAATGTCCCTGTTGGTCCTAGGGTGTCCTGTACCATTGGTCCTAGGGTGTCCAGCACCATTGCTTCTACAATGTTCCTGTTGGTCCTAGTGTGTTCAGTACCATTGGTCCTAGGGTGTCCAGTACCATTGGTCCTAGGGTGTCCTGTACTATTGGTCCTAGGGTGTCCTGTACTATTGGTCCTAGGGTGTCCAGCACCATTGCTTCTACAGTGTCCAGTACCATTGGTCCTAGGGTGTCCAGTACCATTGGTCCTAGGGTGTCCTGTACTATTGGTCCTAGGGTGTCCAGCACCATTGCTTCTACAGTGTCCAGTACCATTGGTCCTAGGGTGTCCAGCACCATTGCTTCTACAATGTCCCTGTTGGTCCTAGGGTGGCATGTTCTAATGTCAGTTGATAGACATGAACATGAGGACCATTAAGCAGTTCAATCAAGAATGTCAACTGTGTTTACTTATATTTGGTGTTTTACTTATGTAAATGGTGCATTTGAAAAAAATAATGTCAGAGTTTGATGTTATTTATTTATCATAACCAGGTTTCATACATTTTTATCATGTAATCAGTATGAAGAACTATATCATATTTTTACATATCATATATTCCATATCAATTTAGTTTTATTGAAAGCTTTATTTTTGGTGCTGTGCAGTTTCAGAAGCAGCTGGTAAAGAAACAGATGTTTATACCAGTGAAAATTCTAGTACATTAGTGAATTGTTGATTTATTTACTCAGCAGCTGGCAGACAATTACGTTAAGGACCAATTGTTTTCATATGACCATAATTAGTCTGTGATGTCATGGTGGATTAGGACCGCCTCCATGGTCTAGTGGTAGAGCATCCGCCCGGAGAGCGGAAGGTCCGGGGTTCGATTCCCAGCCGCTTCATACCAAAAGACGTTAAAAGATGGTACTTGTTGTTACCCTGTCTGGCGCTCGGCATTAAGGGGCTAAAACAAGTACTGGTCGGCTCGGAGTCAGTATACTGTGTCTAAGTGGGGTATTCATGTTAAACTGTGGCATGGTATCTCAGTGAGGTAGCACTATAAATCGGCATCAGTCCGGACTAGTACAAGCAGCCCCCCCCCCACACACACACACAAGTACATGCACGTCGCTATATAAGTGTAATAATCTTGGACGCGACGTTAAACCCCATTTCACCTCACCTCACCTCATGGCGGATTAACTATTGTAATATGAAAGATCCGGTGGTCCTTAGCACTTTTAGAGTAGCTTACAAGACACTAACACTTCATCCTACCGGGTACCCCTTCTACAACTAGTGGTATGATACTGGTAACTAATGTCGGCCACAGACGCTTCAGGTGGTTGTTGCTGAGAATCTCTTTACTGCTATGTGCCTCATTCTACAACTTGTGGTATGACTCTTGTATATTGTGTCAACCTCTGACATTTCAGCTGCCTGTAGCAGAAAGCTTATTCTTAAGGATGTCCCAATATGATATTGCAAAACTTGGTTCAAGATACAATAGGGGGCACGGGTGGACCAGTCATCTAAGGCCCCACGATTAGTTGTGCAGAGTTGTGTCCCTTGGGCATGCCAGAAACCTATGATTGTGGGTTCGAATCCCGGTTCGCCCTGATTATGTTTCTAGGTTTGTCAGCACCATACCCGTGCTCGTGGGTTTCACCGAAGTGGTAAACGTCTGAGACATGCATCACTTCGGGCTTTCCTCCCACATTAAGCTGACCTGCCGTGATATAACTGGAATACTGTTAAAAGCGGCGATAAACCCAACTCTCTCACTCACTGAAGATACAATACGTGTCATGATACTTAATTTGCAGCATTTTTGTGTGATGTTTTATGTTTCATATGCATCGGAACTATTTAGAAGGCTTGAAACATCCTGAATACCTTGACTCCTATTTGAAAATAAAAATGTCTCATTCCATTAATCCTGGAGTGTTAACATAATCACTTTCTATTATTAATAATGTCAAATTGCAAAATACATTAGATGTGCCCCGTAATTGAACAAGTTGAATTTGAACGAATGGACCATGTGAAAAACGATACAGGATTAAAATACGAATCAATACAAATTATCGAAAGGTCAGGTAAATGTGTATCGCAAATCAAATCGTCTGAGAATATTAAGGCTGCATCAATGTATTGATGAATTGTGACATCACTGCTCATTCTTCGATTAGCATGTCAAAAGTAGCACTGATGGTCTTCATTATATTTCTAACAAGTCCATCGCCATCATCTCTGAAACTCAAACTTACAAGAGGGTTGATATTTTTCGGACACCTTAACTTACGTTTGTCTCATGCTTGTGACAATGTGACAGCTGGATTATCTAGTCAGAGATGGGAACATCACGATGTATTTACTGTTATGAGTTGTATGTATATTCTTGTGTTGTTATTATTTCAGATATTTTATATCATGTTAAATATACTCCGGACCAGTTAGTTCAGTATGTCGGCCATAGTCCTCACAACTTCCGTACATACCGTATTCCATGTAATTTTTACGTGGAATACGGTACTGACCATTTCATACCCTGGGTGTGTGGGGAGAAGGGTTGTTTTTTCGGTCACAGATAATTTCTCTGTAAGAAGACGAACATTATTAATTTAAAGGAAGAGGATTTATGGATGTCAACTTCTTTACTTTGAGGAGTACTGTATTCGACGTAATAAGCGCAGAGGGCGCTCTCAAAATTAGAAATAGGATGCTCTTATTAGAATATTATTTTGGTGAAAAATAAACAAGAGTTGAAAGACCGTAAATTTCATGGTTTATGCTGACAGCCTGAAATGTTTGAATACGACAGATATATTTTTCCAGAATTTAATTGTCCATAATTAAGAGACATATAAAACACAAGTGCGTATTATACACGAATAAATAAGTCGTGTGTACATTGATCAATCGGAGGGGGTGCTAACTGGGATTGTTCACTAGCCAATATATTAGCAAATATCGCCGTGGGTGCTTATTAGAGCGGGGTGCTTATTACGTGGAATACGGTACTGACCATTTCATACCCTGGGTGTGTGGGGAGAAGGGTTGTTTTTTCAGTCACAGATAATTTCTCTGAAAGGAGACAAACATTATTTATTTTAAGGAAGAGGAGTTATGGATGTCAGCTTCTTTACTTTGAGGAGTACTGTATTCGACGTAATAAGCGCAGAGGGCACTCTCAAAATTAGAAATAGGGGGCTCTTATTAGAATAATTTTGGTGAAAAAAAACAGAGTTGAAAAGAATGTAAATTTCTAGGTTTATGTACCAGAAATGATACTAAAGGAAAGTCTGTGCGTATTATACACGACAGATATATTTTTTTCAGAATTTAATTGCTCATAATTAAGGGTGCTTATAACACACGAATAAATAAGTCTTGTGTACATTGATCAATCAGAAGAGGTGCTAATTGGGATTTTCACTTCCCAATATATTAGCAGATATCACTGTGGGTGCTTTTTAGGTCAAATACGGTATATACTTACTCCCTCATTAGGTGCATATTCTCCTGATGAGTAAGTATGTCCTCTGACGTTTCCTCATAATAAAGAAGTTGACATCCATAAATTCTCTTCCTTATGTGTATCACTTCTAAATGCCTTTTAAAGACTTGATTATGTTTTTGTTCACAGAACATTTGTTCAGGACATTAAACATGTTATGGAACATTTTATATATTTTTTAAGAACATTGGGCAAAATTAATTTCCTCCAGAATATTCTTGGGAAAAGTATTTGAATCTCAGACCCCACCTTACTTGACAACCCCACCAACACCCCCGCACCCCCGCACCCCCACACCCCCACACCACACATCAAATGATCAGTTTCTTATGCTACCCAGCTGGTGCACTGTAGATTCACTCAAAATATGTAGTATCAATGTTTTTCAAAAGACATACAAGATGCCAGAATTTTCTCTTATTTTATAACATGCTGTTGATAGTGTCCTCTTACTATTTGTAATGTTAACTTCATATTATTCTTTTGAAGATGTAGGATATATGTGTGAATATAGTTTCTTTTGAGAAGATTGTACATTTGTATCTGTATTGATTTGACAGACGGTCACATGACAGACTACTTATTTGGTCACATGATGGACTAGGACTTAAGAATAAAAAAAAATTCTTTTGCCATGTAAAACATTGAGATTGTGCTGTAACAAGACTTAACTTGAAATAAGATTAAGAACTTAATAAGATGGCATTGATTATGTTTGATTACAGAAAAAAACTATTCCCCATAAAACCAATTTTATGTTATATTTTAAGAACAAGGCTTAAGGAGTAGTTTTGCAAAAGTGAAAAGATCAATAAAAATGCTGTGTTTGATTTAAACCACGTTGTAAGACATGTTTGTTTGTATTTTTTTGGTATTTGATTAGTTTCTACATGTAATCGGAAAGTAATCTCTTCAACACAAACAACTGTTTTGTATTTATTGGGCATATCGAAAAGAAATTCCATAGCACAAGACAATAACTTTTTGTCCTTATTACTGATTGCCATGTTGTAACTTGTATAGACAATTCTTTTCAGAACAAAATACATTTAGGGATAATGAATATATTTTATTTTTTTTTGGTAGGGAGAGGGTGGGGGGAGTGGGGGAGTAGATATTTGTTGATAGTGAAAACTGAGAACACAGTTTCATAAAACTATTCCCCCCAAATGCCTGATTTGTTTTGTTCAATATATATCTGACACGCCGTGATATAATTGGAATACTGTTTAAAAACGGCGTTAAATCCAACTCACTTACTCACTCTTTCTGTTTTGCTAATGGGGTGCAGACTGTTGTCAATCAATATTATGGAATGCAGATTGCTGTCAATCAATATAAAGGTTGTAGATTGCTGTCAATCAATGTAATGGTTTGCAGATTGATGTCAATCAATATAGGGGATGCAGAATGCTGTCAATGAATATAAAGGTTGTAGATTGATGTCAATCAATATATAGGATGTAGATTGCTGTCAATCAATATGGGATCAACTATGAACTTATGACATTTTCTGAATGATTTTGTGTATCCGTCGTCAGCAGGACTCTTAGTTTCTATGTGCGTGGAAGTATGTCCAACATGGAGAAAACAAATCCCTGGTTGGCAAGGATGAGTTCAATATTGCTATTGCTGTGCCATGCATCTTGTCGGGTCATTATGCTTCAAAGCCTGAGTCAGATATATTACTCAACATTTGAGAGGGATACTCTGCTGTGTCATACTGCTACGTTACTAGAGGAGGGCAACTGGCGTACTTGAATTTTGTACTTACTCCTATTATCTTTACATGAAGCTGAACAGGCTCCAGTTGCATGGCAATATGGGATACTATTTGTATGACATCATCTCCAAGCAGCCAATCACACAGTCAAGTCACATTTCCATACTCAGATTGACCGCCTCCGTGGTCTTGTGATAGAGCATCCGCCTGGAGAGCGGAAGGTCCGGGATTCGAACCCTGGCCGCGTCATACCAAAAGACATTAAAAGATTTTACTTGTTGCACTGTCTGGCACTCTGCATTAAGGGGCTAAAACAAGGATTGGTCGGCTCGGGAGTCTGTATACTGTGTCTGAGTGGGGTATTCGTGTTAAATGGCAGCATGGTATCTCAGTAGGCTAGCACTATAAAATCGGCATCATTCTGGACTAGCACAAGCAGCCACACCCACACCACACACACACGTGCATATTAAACCCCTTTTCACGTCACCATACTCAGATATCCCTATCGAATGTTGAGTGGTATATTTTCTGGATGTTGTTAGATAATGTCACAGGACGGCTTCATGCTAGTAGACTTAAGAGTGCTGTGTATGTACAATGCATTGTGATTGGTGTTTCAATCATTATGTGTCCATACACTACATGCTATAGTGTGTGGAAACACTGCTTGTGTGCAATCTGTTCAACACATACTAAATGCATGTGGAAACATACTATATATGTGTGGAAACCAGCTTTATGTTTGGCAAAAACCTGTTTGTGGAAACATACTATATATGTGTGTAGAAACCAACTATATGTTTGGCAAAAACCTGTTTGTGGAAACATACTATAAATGTGTGGAAATCAGCTATATGTTTGGCAAAAACCTGTTTGTGGAAACATACTATATGTGTGTGTGGAAACCAGCTATATGTTTGGCAAAAACCTGTTTGTGGAAACCAGCTATATGTTTGGCAAAAACCTGTTTGTGGAAACGTACTATATATGTGTGTGGAAACCAGCTATATGTTTGGCAAAAACCTGTTTGTGGAAACATACTATATATGTGTGGAAACCAGCTATATGTTTGGCAAAAACCTGTTTGTGGAAACATGCTATATATGTGTGGGTGGAAACCAGCTATATGTTTGGCAAAAACCTGTTTGTGGAAACATACTATATATGTGTGTGGAAACCAGCTATATGTTTGGCAAAAACCTGTTTGTGGAAACATACTATATATGTGTGTGGAAACCAGCTATATGTTTGGCAAAAACCTGTTTGTGGAAACATGCTATATATGTGTAGCAATGCTGTATATGTGGAAACATGTTGTGTGTGTATGACACGTGCTGGGCGTGTTTAGTGCTGGACCACAGCGCTGCAGTTGCCTAATGGAGCCCTTACCATGTGCCTAATCAGCATATGCAGTGTATTCTAATATATTAATAAAAATGTTATCAACTTTTATTGCAATCTCTTTGTATTTTATTTCTGATAAATAGACCCGTGAAGATCAAGATAGAGGATAGGTCTTCAGCAACCCATCCTGGCCGTAAAAGGTGACTTTGCTTGTCGTAAGAGGTGACATACAGAATCAGGTTGTCAAGCCTTCTTACTTGGTTGATACGTGACATCGTATCCCAATTAAGTGGATCGACGCTCATGATGTCAATCACTGGATTGTCCGGTCCGGACTCGATTATTTTCAGATGGTCATCATACAGCTGGAATATTCCCGAGTACTGCGTTAAATAACAAAGAAACAAAACAACAATCTAATAAATAGTTTTACGAGTTAACGACTGGCACAAAATTGTCGGGATGTGCCCGCGCTCGTTTCTCAGATCCTAATGCTTGTGCTGTAGCAGAATATAATTGAGATGGCCAGGATCTCTTACGACTGCCATGCTACCCTGGTGTGTCTGATATACTTAGAGGCCGTTGTCGTGTGGCTGGAATCTTAAAACTGAAAAAACCCCAACACATTTGTAATAGGAAGTGTCCATTCCATAAGTGCATTAAAGACTGATTGGAGGGAGCATGATTAGGGCTTCATGTGAACCAGTTTGTTCCTTCCCTAAAGTGCACTAAAGACTGATTGGAGGGAGCATTATTGGGCTTTATGTGAACCAGTTTGTTCCTTCCTTAAAGTGCACTAAAGACTGATTGGAGGGAGCATGATTAGGGCTTCGTGTGAACCAGTTTGTTCCTTCCCTAAAGTGCACTAAAGACTGATTGGAGGGAGCATTATTGGGCTTTATGTGAACCAGTTTGTTCCTTCCTTAAAGTGCACTAAAGACTGATTGGAGGGAGCATGATTAGGGCTTCGTGTGAACCAGTTTGTTCCTTCCCTAAAGTGCACTAAAGACTGATTGGAGGGAGCATGATTAGGACTTCGTGTGAACCAGTTTGTTCCTTCCCTAAAGTTCACTAAACACTGATTGGGGGGAGCATGATTAGGGCTTCGTGTGAACCAGTTTGTTCCTTCCCAAAAGCGCACTAAAGACTGATTGGAGGGAGCATGATTAGGGCTTCATGTGAACCAGTTTGTTCCTTCCCTAAAGTGCACTAAAGGCTGATTGGAAGTAGCATGATTAGGGCTTCATGTGAACCAGTTTGTTCCTTCCCTAAAGTGCACTAAAGACTGATTGGAGGGAGCATGATTAGGGCTTCATGTGAACCAGTTTGTTCCTTCCCAAAAGTGCACTAAAGTCTGATTGGAGGGAGCATAATTAGGGCTTCGTGTGAACCAGTTTGTTCCTTCCCTAAAGTGCACTAAAGACTGATTGGAGGGAGCATGATTAGGGCTTCATGTGAACCAGTTTGTTCCTTCCCTAAAGTGCACTAAAGACTGATTGGATGGAGCATAATTAGGGCTTCATGTGAAGTACTCTGAACACTGATAGGAGCATGTTTGGGGCAAAATACTGCTTTCTTGTGTAATGGTTTGGAAGTATTAATAGCATGGCCTTTGGTCCTTTGATGTGAATAAATAAAAGCAACAAAACCCTTTCCATATTCTCTAGAAATCATGTGCTTATGAATCACTGTCAAATGATGATGCTACCAGGTGCTCGCGAAAAGGTGTTTGTATCCTGCCCCACCAGTGGCACCCGTCACAAACACATGCAAAGGCAAGTCAATTGTTCACCTGTAAAACAACAACATGGAAACATATGATGCAAGTCCAAATAGCGACTTACTTCGAGCATCATTTTGGTCACTGATGCGTCACATTGTGACTGTCATCCACATGTGTGCAATAAAACGTTTTGAAAGCTTTTATACAGAGGTATTGAATGTTGTAACATTTACTTTAGCAAGAGTCGTATGACGCTCTTTGAAATCTTACAAGAAAGAGCTTGTAACTCAAAGGTTAGTAAATGGAGACACCACAGCTCGACAAAAAGGGAAAGTTGACTATTGGACAGTTGAAGTTGAATGCGTTTCGGGAAAGTTGGATAAAGGCTGAGCTAAAATACAAAGTAAAAGCTGCAATTACAAACACTTTCATTGATGTCAAATGGAGGTCTTATAAAATATTGATGAATTATTTCATTTGAATTTAGAAGTGGTAAGTTAAGTTTCCCAGCATCCTTTTGTAGTGGCTAGAAGCGATTTAATGGATCGGGGGTAAGGCGTACCCCAGTGGCGCGGGACGTTGTTTAAAATATATAAAAAAACACACTGCTGTGCGGTACCAAGCAACAAATACTTTTTCATGCAAATCGTGTCAGTGGTGGGTGCAACTGGTGTGGCAGGACATGCGTGCCCTTTTCGCGAACACCTGGTGTCAACACTGATTTGCAGTGGTCCATTCAAGTTTTACCGCCATTTTGCCTTCTACGCCCAATGGAATCCGCTCCGTCGGATAATCGAGACTGGTTATTCTCTGGCGTTGACGTTTTATATCTATTAACAGACCGTTGTAAGGAGGTTTGAATATATCTGAGTGTTGTCTTACACAACAAACTATTCCTTTGAATAGAAAGATCATTTATCATTCACAATTCATATTGTGAGATAAATATGATATCAAAACATGATTTCTGTGCAATTGTGAAATGTTGACGTCATAACATGGAGCTGACGGTGTATAATTCGACAGAAGGGAAATTCTCTAATAGCATTCTAGAAGAAAACACAACTTATGAAGATCTGATCAAGCAATAGAACCTTTTTAATTAGCATCCAATCAGCTTGTTGCAGCTTTGTATTACCCACAGGTTTAGAGTGAGTGAGTGAGTTGGGTTTAACGCCGCTTCTAACAGTATTCCAGTTATATCACGGCGTGACAGCTTAATGTGGGAGGAAAGCCCGAAGTGATGCAGGTCTCAGACGTTTACCACTTGGGTGAAACCCACGAGCACGGGTATGGTGCTGACAAACCTAGAAACATAATCGGGGCTGACCGGGATTCGAACCCACAATTCTGGCGTGCCCAAGGGACGCAACTCTGCACATCGAATAGCGGCGCCTTAGACGACTGGGCCACCCGATTTGGGAAAATCGAAATCTTCTCTTTTGTGCAGCTTGGTGCAGAGGTTGCCTTAATGTTGTATCTCTATGCAACGATATCCAGGACGCGGCAATTCGCTGTGCAATATTGTGTCGCTTGGGCACTTCAGACACACGATTGTGGGTTCGAATCCCGGTTCGCCCCGATTATGTTTCTAGGTTTGTCAGCACCATACCCGTTCTCATGGGTTTCACCAAAGTTGTAAACGTCTGAGACATGCATCACTAATAGCTTTCCTCCCACATCAAGCTGACACGCCGTAATATTAATGATATAATGTCCCAAACGACGTTAACCCCAACTGACTGCTTTAAATGTTCTCTCCCCAAATTTGACAAAGATGTTGTCGATCAGGAAATCCAGCCGCTCACATATATTTTTACGCCACATCTGATTTTTTCAGAATTTAGTCATTAAAAATTGTAATAAAATGTGATTTCAGAACCCCATTCTTGGAAAACAAATGCTTCACATGTGAAAGTAAACGGGATGGAATATATACACAGCAGATTTATTTGTGTTCAATGTCTATCATACTGTGAGAGTGAGTGAGTATGGTTTTACGCCATATTTAGTCATATTCCAGCAATATCACTGCAGGGGACACCATAAATGGACTTCACACATTGTTCCCATGTTGGAAATCGAACCTTGGCCTTCGGCTTGATGAGCGAACGCTTTGACAACTAGGCTACTCTACCGCAGTGACTTCGGTTAGGTGAGGTGGTTGGATGGGGTGAGGTGAGGTGAGGTGAGGTGAGGTGAGGTGAAATGTGGTCGTCGCTTGGTGAATTAACAAATGTTATTATCACAGTATTGAAAGACGTCAGCGAGAATGCGGTGCCTTGTTGCTATGTCAGGTCGCGAACAACAACGCTTACCGACGCAAAGAGCCATTGCCGAGAACGACGTCACCGTAAGGCGACCTTGTCTAACTGTCGCGTTTAACGCACTCAGAACTCCGTGTTTCTCACACGAAGGTTGCAAAGCTGTTACAAGGCTTCATCTCAGGACTTCATTTCAGGACTCCAGTGCACATGGATCAATGCTGACCTACCCGCTTCGCGTTCTTTAGGGCTACTTTGTGTTATCAGCGTATCAGTTGATGGAGGATCATGAACACCACCGATTTCGGAAGTGACAGTAGTTATCATTTCAGGCTGAGAACCTGGGAGAATCTAATATGTGCGATGATCCTTCTTACATTCGGTATGTGCTTTTTATTTTCCTGAAAAGGTTCAGTGTCTCAACGTTTCATTTCTTATAATCTTCCGCCGGGTCCACAAAGCGATCTTAGCGTTTCGACTGTCCATGTGAGAGCATTGAACTTACTATCATCTTGACACAAACACTGTTCTATGGAACGGGCCCTAGGTTTGTTTCCGCTTGTTGTGCTAGTAGTAGAATAAGCATATTGCGATAGTAGAAGTATTATACTGACTCAGAACCGATCAGTCCTTTTTTCTCCTTAATGCCCAGCGCAAGACAGAGTAACAACAAGTACCATCTTGTAACGTCTTTTGGTGTGACACGGCCAAGGATCGAACCACCAACCTTCCTCTCTTCCATGAAGGGGTCTCAAATTAGCAGGCAAAGATGTAGTGACAGTAGAATTAGCAGGCAAAGATGTAATGTCAGTAATATTAGCAGGCAAAGATGTAGTTATAGTAGTACTGATCCACTTAAAAAAAATGTTTCTAGTTACAGCGTAAGAAGCATAGTTGAAAGTAAGAACATCCATTTAATAATTGTATTCAAAACGGTTGTAACATTGAGAGAACAACAAATACTCCTTATTATAAATGAAATGCACAGCGTGAACTAATTTATGTTGGTAATTGTTTAGAACAAAGTTATATTTTGAATGACTTTGTAAATATCCGGTCTCTTGATATTGACAAAGCTGTTGCTATATTTGTTAATTATAGGGGCGGTCGGGTAGCCAAGTGGTTAAAGCGTTCGTTCGTCACGCCGAAGACCCGGGTTCGATTCCCGACATGGGTACAATGTGTGAGCCCATTCCTGGTGTCCCCCGCCGTGATATTTGCTGGAATATTGCTAAAAGCGGCCTAAAACCATACTCACTCACTCACTGTTAATTATATATTAGAGGCGGTTGAGTGCATGAAAAAACAGGTTTATCAAAACAACATTATGGTAGCTTAAAAAGCAGCAAGGCAAAGTCTTATCTCATCTAGAAATAACAGAAATAAGTTTAATGAAATAAGAACCCAGCGCAAGAACGTTATATGTATCGAGAAGGAATCAAGAAAGAGTTGAGAAATATTTCAAGACTTTATGAAATGTAAAGTCGATATCTCTGAACAAATATGGTATCATCATTTTAGAGACGTGCATGTTAGGCCAGAAACGACTGATCAGAATATGGAAGCTCAATTTGATGGAAATGTCGAAACAACATTTTGACAGAAATGATGAAGTCTTCGGAAAATATCAAAATATGCCCTTTCTGCTAAATTTATTCAATGAACTTCTCAATAGGGGTCATTTTCCAGATACACAGAGTAAAGCAACCATTATCTTCTTGCATAAAAAGGATAATTTACTTAATAAAACATGGAAATGGAAGCTCAATTTGATGGAAATATCGAAACAACATTTTTGACAGAAATGATAAAGTCTTCGGAAAATATCAAAATATGCCCTTTCTGCTAAATTTATTCAATGAACTTCTCAATAGGGGTCATTTTCCAGTTACACAGAGTAAAGCAACCATTATCCTCTTGCATAAAAAGGATAATTTACTTAATAAAACATGGAAATGGAAGCTCAATTTGATGGAAATATCGAAACAACATTTTTGACAGAAATGATAAAGTCTTCGGAAAATATCAAAATATGCCCTTTCTGCTAAATTTATTCAATGAACTTCTCAATAGGGGTCATTTTCCAGATACACAGAGTAAAGCAACCATTATCTTCTTGCATAAAAAGGATAATTTACTTAATAAAACATGGAAATGGAAGCTCAATTTGATGGAAATATCGAAACAACATTTTTGACAGAAATGATAAAGTCTTCGGAAAATATCAAAATATGCCCTTTCTGCTAAATTTATTCAATGAACTTCCCAATAGGGGTCATTTTCCAGATACACAGAGTAAAGCAACCATTATCCTCTTGCATAAAAAGGATAATTTATTTAATAAAACACTTTAAATAAATTAAATACTTATATACTTGTCTTCTGGATGAACGTCCAATGCAATGGGCAAATATTATGAATAAGGTCACTGAAAAAATATCAAATAGTTTTTAGACAGGGATATTCAATTGAAGATCCCATTTACACATTATATGCTATTGTCGAAAATAAATAGAGTAAACGGAAGAGAACATTATTTGTTATTGATACTGCAGAAGGAATTACATTATGGAAATGGTTGTCTTGTTATGTCTAAGTGGGAAATTGATGCAAACATTTAAAGGTATATGTTATTCAGTAAAATCCTGTGTTCGATTGTGATGATTGCAATTTACAGGCGTATTGTCCATTAGGCTTAAGGCAAGGGTGTATGTTAAGCCCAATGTTGTTTTCTTTATTAATAAAGGAACTTGTGGTAGAAAATTAACACAGCGGAAATCATGGTATCCAGATGTTCCCGGATGTCGTGGAAATTCGTATGTTACTTTTCAGTGATGACAATATTGTGATTTGAGTGTCCAGTCTGTTAGATACATTAGCTATGTATATACGTGGCGTTTAACTGTAAATTTAGATAAATCTAACACTGTAGTTTTTAGTTAGAAAAGTAAGTATTCATCAAGAAATAACTGGTAGTTTTGGAATTCTATATCTTTACATCGTTGTTTGAATATAACCATGAAGCATTTCATATCGCCGCAATCATGAGACAACCGCATATATGAAAACCCAGTTTGAAACAATAATTGTCTTATATAAGAAACCCAGTTAGTTTGACCATTTCCGCAAATGCTTTTAACATATGGTAACAGGCATACGGATATCATGTAATCTACGTAGTCGACATCAGTACATAATACAACGACTGTTATAGTGTACACACAGTGATGTTCTTCCCAGCTCTCCTAGAATTGCATTTGTTGGTGTTCGTTTACCAACGGAAAGAACTCTTTTAAAGAAATTACTTTGAACCTTTTCAATGCCTTTTCTATAGGCATATCCCCATATTTCTGAGCCTTATAAAAGAACAGGAGCAATCTTTGAATCAAATATTTTAGCAGCAGTAGAAAATGGGAGAGATGGGAATTTCTTCATCATATTTAACACAGGAAAAGTCGCTTTCCTTGCTTGAATATCTAGTGTATCACATGCTTTAGTCCAAACAAGCCTTGAAGAGAATAGTAGACAAAGGTATTTGAAATATGATACAACTTCAATTTGCGAACCTTTATAAAACCATTTCTCAGTTTTCCTCAGATAACCACCCTTTCTAAAAACTATGACTTTCGTCTTATCTAAATTAACTTCAATGCCCCATTTGTCACAATAAGAGTCTAAAGCATCTAGTTCTCTGCAGTCCAAGTACACAATCATCAACAAGAGTGGCATCATCAGCAAATAATGATAATAACAACATGATTTAATCACCATTTTCTTTCACAAATATGCCTCTTAGCCCAAGAATCTCCATTACACGTACAAACTCGTTTAAAAAAACAGTATAAAAAGATCAGGACTCAACATGCATCCTTATCTAACACCACTTGTTGTGTTAAAAATACTTGTTTTCACACCTTCAACCCTTACACATGCTTTTATATTTGCATACATGTTTCTAAGAATAATAAACATTTTACCATGAACACTTCTATTTAATAACACATATAATAAAAAAAATTCTATCTACCTAGTCGAAGGCCTTTCTAAAGTCTATGAAACAGGCTTAACATCTATGGTTTGATTTTCTAAACATTCTGACATAGGGATTGTAGAACAGAAATGTGATCAGTGGTGGAATAATCATTTCTAAATCCCGCTTCAGCTTCATGTAGCATATCATTAACTTCGACCAAGTTTTGTATTCTGAGTTCCAGAACTGAAGTGAAAAAATTACCAACGATTGTTAAAAGCGAAATCCCCCTGTAATTGTCCCGATTTCGAGCGTCACCTTTTTATACAGTTGGACAATCATTCCTATATTCCACTCATCTGGAAATTCGCCACGATCAAATATAGAATTATAAAGTATATCTAATATGACACAATGGAAAGAGCATTTTTATAAACATCAGAAGGAACACCGTCAATAGGTGCTTTACCAGATTTTAAACTTTTAATAGCTGCCCTTATTTCATCGTCAGTAATGGCTTCGGACAGTATATCTGTACTCACAGTTATACTCACAGTTATCATGATCATGTTTGATCATACACTCTTTCACATTTATATCAAAATTACTATGTGATTCTGTATCTTTGATCGTCACGATATGGCTGAAATATTGCCGATGTGACGTAAAGCATTAACTCACTCACTCACTCACTGTATCTTTGATATTTAGCAATTTTTGAAGTAGTTGTACCAAACAGAACTTGATACACTGTTATGAACACTGTCAGAGCTCAGCAAGGATTTGATCTTTCTCCAGAACATTTTACAGTCGTTTGTCTGTACAGTAGATTCAATCTGGTGAACGACAGAGAGTTTATGGTATGTCTTCTTTGCTGTCAGGTAATTTTCTAAATTTTCTCCAGATCTGTTGTTCCTTAGAAAATCTTAACATGTATACTTTTTTCTCTTGGCACATAAATATTCAGTCAAACCAAGGAGGTTGTCTCACTCTGATTTATTTCTATTTATAACTTTAAAGCGATCGCCAGCATATTGTAGTAATTCGACAATTTTAGCAGTCGCTGCATTAACTTTCATATGGACAACATCAAGAAAATCATAAACTATATGATTGCCCATATCAGAGTTTAAACTCTTCATTACCGTAGTCACGCCGTTTGAACTTGAGTATTGTTTCAGAATCAAGATCAGTCTGCCTGTGATATTGCACACTATGGGAAATACATGGACGTTTTAGCTGACATGAAACTGGTAGATGATCAGAATCCGGGCCAGAGTTCACTGCTAGATCTATGATATATTGGAACATGTTTGATGATACGATAAAGTAGACTACAAAGCTAGTACCCTTTTTACTGACACATGTAAAACTTCCTCTTTGTCACTAACTGATCTCCCACTGACAATATGTATACAGAAGTATTTACATAATTCCAAAGTAACAACCCACAGCTGTTTACAGCACTGTCTTGCGTAGACCTTTGTTGACAAAAGTCGCCAAATACATACGTATCACCAAGTGGAATATAATCTGAGTCGGTTTCGTCCACCATAATAAAATCACCATTATTTCCTACTCTGGCATTAAAGTCTCCATACAGCAGTATTTCTACATTTTCGTCATATTTTGATTTCAAGTTGTCTAACTTTAAGTCTGAGTCATCGATACCATTATTATCTGTATGCATAAAGCGGGGATTTATCTGGGAGAACATATACAGAGCCTAAGAGTAACCGTTTACTGGGTGTGTTTATGCATATAAAGACAGAATTTACCCAGTCTGGATGAATTTGTTCAGTTCCCATATTCCATATGCATAAGAAGCCGGGTTGGGATGTTAAATTGCTGATGAGGCAAATATGGAACTCATCTAACCCTGTATCGTCATGCTTTCCAAACAGTTAAGTGTTCCCGTGCAGTGACATTAAGTGTTCTAGGCAGGGACGTTACTTCTTAACTCGTTCACTCAATCTGACGTTGTTAGTGTAGACACGCAGAAAGAAACAACGGCACAGAGATTACAAGATAGACACAATTTTTATGGATAACAACTTCTTTAATACTGTAAAAAGCGACGTTTCGGTATAGATCCTTATACCGTTGTCAAGCAAGACAGTCTTGCTTGACAACGGTATAAGGATCTATACCGAAACGTCGCTTTTTACAATATTAAATAAGTTGTTATCCATAAAAATTATGTCTATCTTGACAACGGTATAAGGATCTATACCGAAACGTCGCTTTTAACAGTATTAAAGAAGTTGTTATCCATAAAAATTATGTCTATCTTGACAACGGTATAAGGATCTATACCGAAACGTCGCTTTTTACAGTATTAAAGAAGTTGTTTTCCATAACAATTGTGTCTATCTTGTCATCCGCCAACTTCTAAGTAATGCC
Organism: Haliotis cracherodii; assembly: GCF_022045235.1. NCBI lineage: Eukaryota > Metazoa > Mollusca > Gastropoda > Lepetellida > Haliotidae > Haliotis > Haliotis cracherodii. The sequence goes on along the minus strand of NW_027266290.1, from coordinate 2,026,616 downwards.
TATCAAACATGGCACAGAGATTGTCGGCAAAACTGTCAAGCGTGTGTGACAGATTCTTACAAACGGTAACTCTGTGGCAAAAGGGAGGAATTCGATAGCCGTTTAGCGAATTATTATGTTTAATTTTTCAATTTAAAAAGTTTGTGCATTATTATATACTGAAGCTGAATTTATTGTGAATTCACACTTACTAGTCGATCAGAATCGAATATTCACCAGTCATTTTAGAATAGCATCAAAGAAAAGTCAAAACGTGCCTAAACATTTTTTTACCTTCAGATTTGCAATTTGTGTGAGTGGCGGGTGCTATCGGTAGGGCAGGACATGCTGACCCTTTTCGCGAACACCTGGTGCCAACACTGATTTTCAGTGATCCATTCAAATAATTTTCACCGCTAGTTTGCCTGATAGAATCTGTTTTGACGGATAATCGAAACTGGTTATTCTCTGGCGTTGACGTTTTATATTATAATACGATTATGTAATCCCGTTGCAGGCATTTTCGGGATTGTCACAAACTCCGTATCCGTCGTGATGTTCCTACGGGAGAAGAAGTTCAGGACGTCGGTGGATACGTTACTCTTCAACCTTTCAATATCTGATCTTGGGATGACTGCGGTGTGTTTTCCCTTTGTCATCTCATCAAGCTTTGCTCAGGTAATCTTAGGTAGTTTGTACACCTGGTACATATTTATATCCCGCAAAATGTCATGTAATGTTAAGTGTTCATGTGCAGTTACGGTAAGTGTTGCAATACAGAAATGTTAAGTGTTTGTGTGCAGTTACGGTAAGTGTTGCAATACAGTAATGTTAAGTGTTCATGTACAGTTACGTTAAGTGTTCCAATACAGTAGTGTTAAGTGTTTGTGTGTTGTTATGTTAAGTGTTCCAATAGAGTAATGTTAAGTGTTCATGACCTTACGTTAAGTGTTCCAATAATGTAATGTTAAGTGTTTGTGTGTTGTTATGTTAAGTGTTCCAATACAGTAATGTTAAGTGTTCATGACCTTACGTTAAGTGTTCCAATAATGTAATGTTAAGTTTTCATGTGCAGTTACGTTAAGTGTTCCTATACAGTTATGTTAAGTGTTCGTGTGCAATGAAGTTTAGTGTTCCAATACAGTAATGTTAAGTGTTAATGACCTTACGTTAAGTGTTCCAATACAGTAGTGTTAATTGTTTGTGTGTTGTTACGTTAAGTGTTCCAATACAGTAATGTTAAGTGTTCATGACCTTACGTTAAGTGTTCCAATACAGTAATGTTAAGTGTTCATGACCTTACGTTAAGTGTTCCAATACAGATATTTTAAGTGTTCATATGAAGCAACATTCATAGTTTGCCGTGATGAAGGGCATGTTTGCATGAATCTTTTTGTAACACACTTTATTGATTTATTTCAGGAGTGGATACATGGCGACGTTGGCTGCACTATGTACGGGTTTCTTAGCTTTCTCTTCGGCAACGGATCAATATCAACGCTATCGGCCATCAGCGTGGAACGATATCTTGTAATATGCAGAAAGTATCAAGGTAAGCGAAGTACTGATACGTGCTTAAGGCTGGCAGTATCGAGGTTAACATTAAGTGTTTTTTTCAGATTACCGGGTGTTATTGGGTATTTAACACTCCAAAAATGTCAGTTAAAGCCGACGGCTTAAGCACAGATTGTGTTTTCTGATGAAATGTATTAGCCACTTGTGCAGGAACTGACGGTAGATTCGGAGAATTGACTGTATTGTAAATTACTTTGCTTAATTTTCATATCATTACGCCCATATCTTGACTGTCTTGAATAACCATGCCTTTATGCCCATGGAACAAAGTATATGTTCTTCATATAACGTTCAGTAAAATACATTTATCTTGAAATTAAATCATGCATATTTCAATAAATAACCATGAAGACATCGCCTCGACTTTAAGATCGTTATTTACAATTTGCACGTGAAGGGCGTACCGTGTAGATATTTTCGTGTTTATTGGGAGCATAATACTCCCACACACGTGAGTTTTGAATGTGCTCAGCACACAATGATTGTTCAAATATCAGTTGCTCGTAATTCACATTTCTTTGACCACAAATAACGCTTACGTAATGTGACGGCTTGCTGAAAAACGACGTCAACGCGCCGCGGATATGCCTCAAACAGGCATGGCGCAAACTGAAGTTGGCAGACAATTAATAATCATCGAAACACGATAACATTTCTTTGGAGACGTTATCAGCAGGACAACACTCATGACTTGCCTAGGGACAGTCATCCACGTGTGACGTCACGTCAACAAGACAACCATATTCGGTTGGTGCATCGAATCTACGAAACCGATACCAAACTGCCATCTTAACAGCTCGGACAATTCCTGGGTTGAGATCAATAAGTGACAGAACGGTGTACAAACGGTTGAGGGAGCACAACACCGGGCCCCGACGTCCAGCGATAAGTCCCTTTTCGCTTCCCCGCCACCGTCAGGAACGCATAACGTGGTGTAGACAGCATCTGGGGTTCAGAAGACAAAACCGGGACACTATACTGTTCACAGATGGGTCCAGGCTTCATCTGAGCAGTTTTGATGGTCATGCAAGGGTCCACAGGCTCCCAGAAGAACGTTTTAGCAACGCCTATGCTACTCAACATCGTCAGTTTGGGGCTGGAAGTGTAATGGTTTCGGATGGCATTACAACTCATGGGAGAACAATTTGAATGGTGTAGGCTACCGGGAAGACATCCTTCGAGGTCACGTTCTACCCTTTGTGGAAATGCAGGGGCGTAACGTCACGTTGCAGGAGGATAATGCCCGCCCACGTGTTGCACGTGTCGTAACACTCTTTCCGAGGCAGCATAAGCTTGCTGTAATTTGCCATGACCTTTCCCCCATAAAACGTGCCTGGGATGAAATGGAACGAGGTCTACGCCAGGACCAGAACCAGCCGGTAACGCCAGCTGGGTTGGGCCAATATTTGGCTGACTTGCCCCTAGGCTATTTTCAATCTTCTGGCGTCTTCAATGCGCGGCCTCTTCCTCGCCTGTATCAACGCAGTAGACTCCCGATATTGACATTGCCAATTGAGTTGTTACACCACCTCTATTTTAGGGCGTGTCTCTACGTCTCCTGTTACCATATATAGGTTTTACTAATGATTTTTTTACCATTTTTACTATTTTCAATAACCCCTGTTTGTATATTTTTACCTTCTTGTGTAACTATGCATATAACTAGACCCTCCAGTATAACCATGCTTATTTCTTGACCTTCCAGTCTAACCATGCTCATATCTAGACCTTCCAGTATAATCATGCTTATATATAGACCTTCCAGTTTAACCATGCTTATATCTAGAGCTTCTTGTATAAACATGCTTATATCTAGGCCTTCCAGTCTAACCATGCTCATATCTAGACCGTCCAGTATAATCATGCTTATATATAGACCTTCCAGTCTAACCATGCTTACATCTAGACTTTCCAGTATAACCATACTTATATCTAGACCTACTGGTATAACCATGCTTATATCTAGACCTTCTTGTATAGCCATGCTTATATCTAGACCTTCTTGTATAACCATATGCTTATATCTAGACCTTCCAGTCTAGCCATGCTTATATCTAGTCTTTCCAGTATAACCATACTTATATCTAGACCTTCCAGTATAACCATATGCTTATATCTAGACCTTCCAGTATAACCATGCTTATATCTAGACTTCTTGTATAACCATGCTTATATCTAGACCTTCCAGTATAACCATGCTTATATCTAGACCTTCCAGTATAACGATGCTTATATCTAGACCTTCCAGTATAACCATGCTTATATCTAGACCTTCTTGTATAACCATGCTTATATCTAGACCTTCCAGTATAACCATGCTCATATCTAGACCTTCCAGTATAACCATGCTTATATCTAGACCTTCTTGTATAACCATGCTTATATCTAGACCTTCCAGTATAGCCATGCTTATATCTAGACCTTCGAGTATAACCATGCTTATATCTAGACCTTCTTGTATAACCATGCTTATATCTAGACCTTCCAGTATAACCATGCTTATATCTAGACTTCTTGTATAACCATGCTTATATCTAGACCTTCCAGTATAACCATGCTTATATCTAGACTTCTTGTATAACCATGCTTATATCTAGACCTTCCAGTCTAGCCATGCTTATATCTAGTCTTTCCAGTATAACCATGCTTATATCTAGACCTTCCAGTATAACCATCCTATATCTAGACTTCTTGTATAAACATGCTTATATCTAGACCTTCCAGTCTAGCCATGCTTATATCTAGTCTTTCCAGTATAACCATACTTATATCTAGACCTTCCAGTATAACCATATGCTTATATCTAGACCTTCCAGTATAACCATGCTTATATCTAGACTTCTTGTATAACCATGCTTATATCTAGACCTTCCAGTATAACCATGCTTATATCTAGACCTTCCAGTATAACGATGCTTATATCTAGACCTTCCAGTATAACCATGCTTATATCTAGACCTTCTTGTATAACCATGCTTATATCTAGACCTTCCAGTATAACCATGCTCATATCTAGACCTTCCAGTATAACCATGCTTATATCTAGACCTTCTTGTATAACCATGCTTATATCTAGACCTTCCAGTATAGCCATGCTTATATCTAGACCTTCGAGTATAACCATGCTTATATCTAGACCTTCTTGTATAACCATGCTTATATCTAGACCTTCCAGTATAACCATGCTTATATCTAGACTTCTTGTATAACCATGCTTATATCTAGACCTTCCAGTATAACCATGCTTATATCTAGACTTCTTGTATAACCATGCTTATATCTAGACCTTCCAGTCTAGCCATGCTTATATCTAGTCTTTCCAGTATAATCATGCTTATATCTAGACCTTCCAGTATAACCATCCTATATCTAGACTTCTTGTATAAACATGCTTATATCTAGACCTTCCAGTCTAGCCATGCTTATATCTAGTCTTTCCAGTATAACCATACTTATATCTAGACCTTCTTATATAACCATATGCTTATATCTAGACCTTCCAGTATAACCATGCTTATATCTAGACCTTCCAGTCTAACCATGCTCATATCTAGACCTTCCAGTATAATCATGCTTATATCTAGACCTTCCAGTATAAACATGCTCATATCTAGACTTCTTGTATAACCATGCTTATATATAGACCTTCCAGTATAACCATGCTTATATCTATACCTTCCAGTATAACCATGCTTATATCTAGACCTTCCAGTATAACCATATGCTTATATCTAGACCTTCCAGTATAACCATGCTTATATATAGACCTTCCAGTATAACCATGCTTATATCTATACCTTCCAGTATAACCATGCTTATATCTAGACCTTCTTGTATAACCATGCTTATATCTAGACCTTCCAGTATAGTGAGTGAGTGAGTGAGTTTTGTTAAACGCCGCTTTTAACAGTATTCCAGTTATACTGCGGCGTGTCAGCTTAATGTGGGAGGAAAGCCCAAAGTGATGCAGGTCTCAGACGTTTACCACTTCGGTGAAACCCACGAGTACGGGTATGGTGCCGACAAACCTAGAAACATAATCGGGGCGAACCGGGATTCGAACCAACAATCATAGGTTTCTGGCTTGCCAAAAGGACGCAACTCTGCCCAGCGAATCGCGGCGCCTTAGACGACTGGGCCACCCCTGCCCCCAATCCCAATGTAACATCCCTTTACATTACAAATCTTAATGATTTTTAATAATCATTTGTAATCGATGTGTTGTTTCGTATTACTAACTTTAGGATACAACCATGCTAACATCTTATCGATCTGTTGTGACTTACACACGTTTACACCCATGATACACTCGGCCATTATTTTATTTCAATTTATTTTTCCAGGAACCATTTTGCAAAGAAGGTTGTCGCTCGTGAAGATTTTTGGCTTTATTTGGTTCCAAGCTTTTATGTGGGCGATGCTACCAATCACTACAGGTGTAGAATATGCATTGGAACCAGTCCAGGTAAATCAGTAAATGTGATTAAACAGTAGGACCCATCTGTGAAGATCCGGGTTAGAATAGGTCTTCAGCCTACCATGCTTGTCGTAAGTGGCGACGAACGGAATCGGGTGATCAGGCTCGCTGACTTGGTTGATGCATGTAATCGTATCCCATTTGCGTTGATCAATGCTCATGAAGTCAACCACTGGATTGTCTGGTCCTGATTCGATTATTTTACAGACTGCCGTCATATAGCTAGAATATTGCTGAGTGCGGCGTAAAACAATAAACCAATCGAAACAAAACTCAGTTTTGAGGAAATACACTTCGTCACAGTAGAAATGAAAGAAATGAAGTTTTACAAGTGCAAAGTCGTACATTGATGGATGGACCAAGCCGTTGGCTGAAACATTGGAAGCTCTTTGTATGAAATCCTTGAAGGGATATTGTCGCGTTTTTAAAGCTTTTTTTCACACATTTTAGACCGTGAAAAATGTCGCGTTGTCGCACTTGAGAACAAATTATTCAATAAATGCGACAAAACCCTTTCCATAAACCCAAGAAAGCTCTCCCAAAAGTAATAGCCGATAATGCGATAAAATAATTTTGGTTAATTTTGACATTTTGGTTTGTTTTTGTAAGGGCGACAATGTCCCTTCTAGGGTTCCATACTTTTAATCACTGTCACACTCCACACAGACATCGTGTTCGGTGGACTGGCAAGGCAGGTCTCTCAGTGCCCGGATCTTCATTTTTGGACTTGTTGTACTGGTGTTGGGCGTCAACACGTGTATAATGATCTTCTGCTATGTCTGCATCTACTATACGGCACGGAAGGAACGTTTCCGGCGACGGGCAATACAAGATATCGTGATCACAAAGGTACTGTGCATATGTTCAATAAAGTGATACCGTTGTTGTCTGATGCCTTTTGTTAAAAGAAAAATCAGGACTCAATTCGGATATGTCTCATTGGAAATGACTACGCCATTGACAGTATAAATTATTAATACTGACTGGTGACATCTTGTTTCCCTCTCTAAGAGTTGCGTCCCTTCTACATGTGTGCTACGATCTGTTATTCATGGGTTCGAATCTCACATTGTCCGCGATCATGATTCACTTTTACCTTATTCGATAAAGTGGTATTCATATCCATATCGTGAATAATATTAATAATAATAATAATAATAATAATAATAATAATAATAATAATGATGATGATGATGATGATGATGAAGAAGAAAATAATAATAATAATAATAATAATAATAATAATAATGCAAAATTCTTCATTTGAAACGTGGCAAGGTAGAAGAGGGAGGATCAGTCAGTTTACTTAGAGGAGGAGTTATTGACCACCTAGTGGAAGGTCAGGCCTAAACGTACTTAGGGACCAGATTAGGGACAAACTCCAGAATCCCATGTACAAAGACTAAAGAAAATGTAGAGTTTAGAGCTGAATACGTATGCTGTGCCCGTCCTTTTGTATTCTTTTGGTGTTGTTGATTGGACGAAACAAGAAATTCAGGGTATTGACACCCTCACACGAAGAATCATGTCAGACAATAGATCCCACCACCCTCGCTTTTCCTTCAATCGCTTATATTTACCAATTATGATGGGAGGGCGTGGTTTGATTAATGTGGATGCTCTTCATGATAGAATTGTTTTGTGCACTTTTGCACACATTTATTTGTCTGATGATCCTCGTCTGGCCTGAAAAGTGAAGTAGAAGGCTTTCTGTTTGCTGCTCAGGACCAGTCACTTCCCACTCGAAACCGTCAATGTGTGATTTTGCATCAAAATGTAAATGTGAAATGTAGATTATGTAATGAATTTAATGAGACTCTCCAACACACTGTCAGTGGATGCCCAGCGTTGGCACAAACACAGTATCTTAAACGACATGATAGTGTAGCTCGATCATTTTTTTTACCGTCTTCGCCATGCTTGTGGTTTGACACAGAGGTCCGTCCACCCAAGGTACGACCCGGAATATGTAGAGGGCGTCACGGAAAATGTTAAATACAAAATTCTTTGGAATAGGCCCATGTACAGCGTACGTATCCAGGCCAACAAACCTTTCGATAAATCCAATGAAATCATTGATATCACTGAATTTTATGTCCCCTTTGACACTAATGTAATTGACAAGATTGAGTAAAAACATGGCAAATATGCGCACCTCGCTTTCGAAATGTCACGCTTGCATCCCAAGTACCAAGTTTTCCGACTCCCTATTGTTCTCGGTGTCCTAGGTTTGGTACCTCCAAATCTGTTGACTAACATTGGGAGAGTACCCGGGTTTGCCACCAGGAATACAGCCCTTCTGACAATCTGGGTAATGAGCCTAACCAGCCTCTTTGTTGCATTTTTTATTTATATTTTATTTATTTTTAATCTGTAAATAATAATAATAATAATAATAATGATAATAATGATAATAATCCCATGAACAAATGTAGAGGGGCGATTGATAAGTTCTAAGCCTAACAAAGAAATTAAAGTCAGTTTGATACCAAAGCTTTTTATTTTTCGACATAGTCCCCTTCAAGGTCAACACACTTCTGCCAGCGATGTTGCAATGCCATTATGCCACTTTTGTAGACGTCAACTTCTTGGTCATTCAAAAAGTTGTTGACCATTTCTGACTGGAAATGAGTTCCAGCTAAATGCCTTTTTAACTGTGGGAACAGATGATAGTCCGACGGAGCCAAATCAGGTGAATGAGGTGGATGTTGGAGAAGATCAAAGCCACACTCATGGATTTTGGCCATTGCTATCAGTGATGTGTGTGCTGGAGCATTGTCGTGATGATAAAGCACACCTTTCGTCAACTTTCCACGTCGCGTAACTCTGATTTTCTCTCTTAACTGTCTCGGAAGTTCCACATAGTAAGCCCCTGTAACAGTACGGCCTTTAGGAAGCCAGTTCACCATGATCACACCTTCAGAATCCCAAAACACAGATGCCATGACTTTCCGAGCTGAAGGCACAGACTTTTCTTTCTTTGGAGTAGGAGATGTGGCATGTTTCCACTGTTTAGACTGTTGTTTTGATTCAGGTTCGAAGTGGTGGACCCATATTTCGTCCATTGTAACAAAATGTTTGCGAAAGTTATCTGCATCACCTTCAAAAAGCTTGAGGTTCTCCCTTGAGTGATTCGCTCTTTGACGTTTCTGATCAGCTGTCAACAGTATGGGGACCCATCGAGCAGAAACCTTGTGCATTCCTAGAATATCTGTCAGAATGAAATCCACTCGCTCCTGAGAGATGTCCACTAAGTTGGCTATCTGTCGCTGTGTCACTCGTCAGTCGTCCATGACTATGTCCAGGATTCGCTGTACCATTTCAGGTGTTGAAGACACAACAGGTGGACCAGGACGGGGTTCATCATCAGTGCTCAGTCGCCCATGTTTAAACTCTGCCACCCATCTTTTCATTGTTGCATATGACGGGGCATCTTCCCATAGTGTGGATAACATATCCTCATATATGGCATTGGGTGTAAAGCCTTTCTTGTAAAGGTATTTGATAACAGCTCGCTTTTCCTGTTTCTCCATTTTAAGTCATCTCATAACCCCCCTGGTAGTCAATAGCTTATGCTGAACTAAATAATGTGTCCAATACAACAATCCTCCTGTGTATGTCACTGTACTTGATCAGTCTATCACCATCACAAAGGACTTCATCCGTACCACACTCCTTCAAAGGTAGGCTCACAACTTATCAATCGCCCCTCGTACTTATAATAAAGCCCTTCTGACAATCTGGGTAATGCAGAAGGCTGCAGTGTTTTGGAGTCTTCACATTCTCCGAAAAGTTCTGGGTGGGTTTGACTAGGCAGCGCTTCCTGGGAGAAGTCCCATTCGCTGTCTGGGCTGCGTGTAGAGGGGGCAAGGGCCCTGAGCTGATGATGAGCCTAACCAGCCTGACTGCCAGGATCACCCAAACCCTCTTTGCTGCATTTTTATTTTAATCTGTACAACAACAACAACAACAACTTTATGACTGTACCCGAAGCATAAATTGAGAATCAACTAGCATTTGAATCAATTCTTTGTCTGGCAGTTCGGTTGACATTAAGCTTTCACATATAATTAAAAGCGGCAAAACCCTTTCCACAGTAATAAAAGCAGAATCAATTGTACGATTCCAACTATACATATCATGAAAGCTTTTGTTCATGAATCACTATCAAATAGTGATGACACCAGGAGTTCGCGAAAAGGTGCCAACCGTTACAAACATATGCAAAGACAGGGCAAAAACCTGGCAACATATGGCACAAGTAAAAAAATTGGTACTTATCCCAATAAATTACTGGCACCTGTCCTCTATTCCACCGAACACAGCATGCATCATATTGTTTGTAATCGTTTTTTGTTCTTTCAGACATGTTTCCTGCTAGTCGTCTCATTCTTCGTATGTTGGACGCCATATGCTGTCAAATCTATTTGGGAATCCTACGGCAACCCTCGATCCCTCCCTCCTTTCTTCGCCGTGGGCCCCGTCATCTTCGCCAAGCTGTCAAGCTGCCTCAACCCAATGTTGTACGTCTTGATGTCCAAAAGGTTCCGAAAGCGTTACCTTGACACCATAAAGTGCAAGAAGCGGAACCGGATGTACCCGTCTAGCATCACCACCATTCAGATGACGTTCAGGCAGTACAGTGGACGTTGAAGGCGAAACCGATTCACTTTTGTTGACGTCACGTGACAGGACTACTGCTGTGCTGCGTCAGGCAATAAATACTTACTTTTTTTATGCGAAGTTGGTTGGTTGGTTTGTTTGTTGTTTAACGCCGCACTCAGCAATATTCTAGCTATATGACGGTGGTCTGTGAATAATCGAGTGTGGACCAGACAATCCAGTGATTAATATCATGAGCATCTATCCACGCAATTGGGACAGATGACATGTATCAACCAAGTCAGCGAGCCTGACCACCTGATCCCGTTAGTCGCCTTTTACGACAAGCATGGGTTGCTGAAGACCTATTCTACCCCGGAATCTTCACGGGTCTTATGCGAAGTGTATGAATGGCGGGTACTTCCGATAGGGCAGGATATGCTTACCCTTTTTCACGAACGCCTTGTGTCGTCACTGACTTTCAGTGGTCCATTCATATAATTTCCACAGCGCTTTGACCTTTACGTCAAGTGGAATCTGTTTCGGGAGAGAATCGTGGTTTGTTTTTCTCTTGCATTGACAAGTTATATTTGTTTGTGTGTTGTTTAACGCTGCACTCACCAATATTTCAGCGATATGACGGCGGAGTGTAAATAAACTCTCATAAACTATAGAATACATGGATTTTGAGTCAAGATTTCCACTTCATACGGATGTTTAATTCGAGTGATTATATTGTCAATTTGTAATCTGATTTTTCTTTACTGTGTAAATATACCAATGATAAATATACATTCGTCTGTGTGGACTGTGTTCATTGTTTTCCTAAACCATCGGATATGGTCTTGGTCTCAAGGAATTCAGTGTCAGACGTGGTCCCTGTAGCCAGTTTGATATCCGAATCAGGCACATCATCCTTACCTCAGACACATGGTGACGACCTTTCCTACCCAGTGCGACCGCCCCCGCAGTGAAGTGGATAGAGCGTCTGTTGGGAAGGCGGAGGGTAGGTGCTCCGGTCCCCGGGGGCGTCTTTCTTCACCAACATACGTTAAAAACCATTCGTGACCGACTCGTGTTATTCCGGGACAGGCCGAATAACGACTCGTGCCCCTCTAATGGCCATTTTTGCGACCGGGTTTCGTCTTAGCGCAAACGGGCATACCTAAAACAATCTTCAACTCGTTGCGTAATGCTTCACATATATTTCCCCCATATATTATATATATTTCAGATGCAATTTAAAGCACATCGGGACATGCGGAATTATACAGATGATTGAACACATTTAACTATCTTGGGTATTTTTAGATGCAAAATATATGTAAAATCAAAAATTATTCCTGAGGGATTCTTTGACGAAGAACGTGAAGTCATACGCGCATTCTGATTGGTTTGTCGTATTTCCCCACATAAGATTCATCGATAAGGGGACGTGTCTTCTTGCAGGTTACGGAAAGGGGCGAGTGGTGACGAATGTTTGAAAGCCTCAGTCGGCTTGGAGTCAGTGCACTGTGTCTGACTGGGGTATCCGCGGTTAACGGCAGCATCGTACAAGAACATACAAGGACGAACACACGCACACACAATTCTTTCTCCAAATCCCTGCTTGAGATCAGGAGCCGTTGTTCGACCGGTGGAGTATTTGATCATCCAGTGGCCTTAGACATGTTGCTGAGCAGAATGGTCTGCTCGTGCCAGCTTCCAATCCATATTTACATGGATTATGATCCTTGGTCTTTCAGCACCAAATAATTAAATTTTCGTTGTGTTCATTGAAATTCCTGTATTCTGATTAGCTGAATTGGTCACGTGTTATTGTATTCATTTCCGAATGAATGTAAAAAATTAAGCCACGCCCACAGAGGCGCGCTACTTTTATTACTGCGGAATGTCGGGGAATCCCAATATTACAGTCGAGGGAATTCCCTTTCTGCTCACGTGTATCGTCATGCACAGGACATTTAGCGACTTTCATGCATATTCATTGTCCAAACTACCCTTTGAAACCGAAGGCCGAGGATGAATGAAACAGCAAACGTGCAGGCTCGCTCGCTTGTATTTTTCCCGCTCGCCTCGGTTCAACTTTCATGCCTTCGGGTTTCATTTCTGAATAGCATTTTTTCAACTGTGTTTTACCGTAATCAGGGAAGTAATGTTTGAATCTTGCGGTAACTGACCATGTTATTTGAAACAGCCGCCTTCTCCCGGACAAATTTCTTCCGGTTCGTTACAGTCTGACTGTTGCAGTTCTTTTCGCCTCTTGCCTTGATTGACAGGTCCAATGAACATTGTTTTGATCTTACACTCCGTTGATTAGCTACTGACTGTGTAGGCGTATCAAGTTATGTGCATAAATTAAACGATAACCTGATTCATGTCACGCCACTGTATGTATTCCTACACCTGGAACGTTTATCAATCTCGTCATTTTTGTCTGTTTTGATATATACAACTGTTTTTGATTAAACTATTGTAGATTTATTTGAGGATTGACTGTGTATTTTCTTCGGTTCATTGAGATATGAATCGAAAAACCGATGTGCAAACTGTTGTAAGAATCCTCTACGCGGATTCATACAGTTTGCACATCGGTTTTTTTATTCATACCTCAATGAACCGAAGAAAATACACAGTCAATCCTCAAATAAATCTGGCAGATGTCTTCGACCTGCCCGAAATTTGCGTTACATTCGGTCGATTCTTTCAACGAAGTGGTGCCAAGGGCCAACTGGTCAGGCTCTGTGATTCGGTTGGTAACGTGTCGTTGTGTGAACTGTTGTGTATATTATTGCACATTTATCGAGTGACAGGTTTGTCTGGTCCAAGAAGCGCAAACATGCAAGTGGAGAGTCACATTACATATCATATAGTATCTCAGGCGGATTTTTCATCAATTCTTTTGTAACCATTATTTTGAAGTATTTAAGAATTAATCTTGAATTTTAGTAATATTCTTTTTTGCTTGTCATTTCCTTTTCGGCACGTGCTGAGATAGCTGGCCTATTTACCCATGTGTAAGTACGCGTTCCGAGAGAGTACCGTTCTCAAAGAGCTCTTGACGTCATGGTAGACGTTAAAAGATGGTACTTGTTGTTATCCTGTCTGGCGCTCGGCATATAGGGGCTAAAACAAGGACTGGTCGGCTCGGCGTCAGTATACTGAGTCTGTGTGGGGTATTCATGTTAAGCTGCGGCATGGTATCTCATTGTGCTAGCACTATAAATCGGCAACAGTCCGGACTAGTACAAGCAGCCAAACACACACACGCACACGCACACGCACACACGCACGCGCGCGCGTCCATGCACGTCGCTATATAATTGCAATAAGCTTGGACGAGACGTTAAACCTAATTTCGCCTCACCTTGACGTAATGGTAGACATACCTGACACAGTAGGTTTTATCTCCTAATTCGAAAATGACATTTGAGAATCCTTCACTCTGATTAGTCCTCGAGTGATATCGAATCTACGTTATACTAGGATGCTACAGATAACATATATAGATGAAGATATATTTGGAAGCACTTCTCCCACATATCCGAGCTATTTCAAATACTGACCTACCTCATACACATTGCTAAATGCGATGTTGTTGGTCCTAGACTAGTAAGGGTGACATTTCATTTCAGACGGAAAGTACGATGAACAACGACTTAGTGAGTGTATTGTCAAATTCAGTAACATCAGTTAAGAATTGTCTTTCACTTTGTGTGAGTTGATTGGAGTATTAACCTTCTTAGAGTGATGGCCAAACTGTATTCTAGAGAAATGTGAAAATAGTCCGTCAGTGTTTACGTCATTTCAGGAATACGGTCTCGTGAAAAAAACATGAACGTCAAATTGTGTATATGAACATCAATATCGTGGTCATGTGTCCGACCTCTCGTCCAGTGGAACAGCCGTATATCGTGTACAGTTCACATTAAAAAAATTATCACAGCTTGTATTTTCACGCTACTCTATCAAGTACTGTGACGTCATGATTTTCTCGTCAGAATTCTTGAAAGAATTGTCCCTGGCTGACGTCATAATAGTGGTATGTCCTTTAGAGCTAAACTCAACGTGGAAAGGGGTGCAATACTTTATGCGCAGCTTTGTGCAATACTTTATGTGAAGCGATGTGCAATAATTTATATGCAGCGATGAGCAATAATTCATATGCAGCGATGTGCAATACTTTATATGCAGCGATGTCCAATACTTTATATTCATCATTGTGCAATACTCTATGTGCAGCGTTGTGCGATGCTTTATGTTAAATACATTATGTTCATTTCGTGGAGGACTTTATACTCAACACATATTTATTATATCCTAATTCTGCTTTAAATTATTTTCAATGCGTAATTTTATCTCTTAATTCTGCATTACGTTATGTTCAAAACATATTTTATCTCCTTATTGTACAGAACCTTATGTTCACCGCATATATTTTATCTCCTAATTGTACGGGACTTCATGTTCACCGCATATATTTTATCTCCTAATTTTTCGGGACCTTATGTTCACCGCGTATATTTTATCTCCTAATTGTACGGGACTTCATGTTCACTGCATATATGTTATCTCCTAATTGTACAGAACCTTATGTTCACCGCATATATTTTATCTCCTAATTGTACAGGACCTTATGTTCACCGCATATATTTTATCTCCTAATTGTACGGGACTTCATGTTTACCGCATATATTTTATCTCCTAATTGTACGGGACTTTTCGTTCAATATTGTTCAGTAATGCACATTTCAGTAGCACACAGCATCTGCCATTGAACAACTACTGGAGTTGCGACGTGACTATGAACCACCTGGCTGTGGAGACATGTGATAAACGAAACATAATCTCTTTAAATCGCACGTGGCTTATATACGACATTTTTATGACTGGCAGTGACATCTGCCTGTCTGTGCTCTGACGTCATATACCTCCCCACTCAACAACACTTCCGGTTCAGATACATTATCTTGTACATATATACAGTCTTGTCAAATATCCGAATTATAAACATATTGATTTCTTAACATAGAGCATACAATCGGGTATATAGAACGCATTCTTCTTTCTCGAGCTTAAAACTAAACTAACCATTTAAATGACACAGACTGGGATCAGATAATCACAGAAGTTGTTTTCCTTAACGTACTGAATTAGTATATGTAAACGGTACATTGGCATTAATCTTCTAGAAGTCCTATTTTTTGTTGGACAGATTGGTCTCCTTTATACCTGGAGACTGGGAGTTATAAAAAAGAGAGTTAAAATCTGAAAAGTTGTGTCTGGCTTGCAATCAAAATCAAATTGAAGATGAATTTCATTTTATAATAATTTGTTGATCGATATGTACATTTAAGACGAAAATATATACCCAAAGAGTTTTACCTGTACCCCTCCATACATACGTTTAATATTTTAATGGCATCAAATAATGTAATAATCAAAATCAAATTGAAGATGAATTTCATTTTATAATAATTTGTTGATCGATATGTACATTTAAGACGAAAATATATACCCAAAGAGTTTTACCTGTACCCCTCCATACATACGTTTAATATTTTAATGGCATCAAATAATGTAATAATCATTCAAAATCTATCCATATTCATTTACAAAGCAATGAAACTACGTCTTGTGTAAATTACCTAAAAAAAAATATTATAATGTTTCTCTCTCACTGTATACTCTGTAATGTATAATGGGCCTGTGGCCTACAATACATAATGACTAAAGACCATAAACACCTGGTGTCAATGCTGATTTTTAGGGATTCATTCATGTAATGTTGAGCGCTATTTTGCATTTGCCCCGATTGGAATCAGTTCCGGCGGATAAGCGAGACTGGTTATTCTCTGGCGTTGACGATTTATATTAAAGAAAGGTTTTGGAAATATATACGAATAATACTAGCCGAGTCTTGGAATACCATCTGAATGAAACTATAAAAGTGTACCTATCACAGCCGGAAAAAGTAATACCGTATTCGACGTAATAAGCGCCCATGGCGCTCTCAAAATTAGAAATAGGGGGCTCTTATTAGAATAGTAATGATTTTAGCCTGAAATGTTTATATACCACAGATATATTTTTCCAGAATTAATTGCCCATAATTAAGGGTGCATATAACACACGAGTGCGTATAATACACGAATAAATAAGTCTTGTGTACATTGATCAATCGAAAGGGATGCTAATTGGGATTATTCACTGGCCAATATATTTACAAATATCGCTGTGGGTGCTTATTACGTCGAATACGGTACTTATGGTATTTTTTTTATGAGGAAGACTGAAGCATCACACTGATCTCATCATATTTTACAGCAGACGCTCCGAGGGGTTAACTAAATATCACACGTTGCATCTTTACAAACCTCTTAAGTCAATAGCACTTACTTTAATGGATTGGGCGGTCAGGTTTGTTGACTTGGTTCACAGTATGGCGTCGTACCCCACGAAGTGGCTCATTGCTCATGATACTCATCACTGGATTGTCTGGTCCAGATTCAATTGTTTACAAGCCGCCGTCGTAGTGCAAGTGTATTGCTGTGTGCGGCGTTAGAAACAGACAAACACTTTCCTTTTTGTGAAACGTGTGTGAGTCACGTGTGCAATAAGTAAAGCAGAACATCCTTACCCTTCTCGCGACCACCAGAGCATAACCAGAGCATAACCAGTCTCGATTATCCTCCGAAACAGATTCCATTTGGCGTAAAAAGCAAAATAGAGGTGACGGTTGTATGATAGGATCACTGCAAACTAGTGATGACACCGGGTGCACGGGTGGCCCAGTCGTCTAAGGCGCCGCGATCGCTGTGCAGAGTTGCGTCCCTTGGCCAGGCCAGAAACCTATGATTGTGGGTTCGAATCCCGGTTCGCCCCGATTATGTGTCTAGGTTTGTCAGCACCATACCCGTGCTCGTGGGTTTTACCGAAGTGGTAAACGTCTGAGACCTGCATCACTTCGAGCTTTCCTCCCACATCAAGCTGAAACGCCGCGATATAACTGGAATAATGTTAAAAGCGGCGTTAAACCCAACTCACTCACTCACAGAGATGACACCAGGTGTTCGCGAAGAAGGTAAGCGATACTGATAGCACCCGCCACTCACATGCATTTCCTCGGTACAACCAGCAATTGCATGAAACAAGCGTCTCCATGATGGCAAAGAAGAGAAAAAAACTTCTACTTGCTCCAACATACTACCCTCTAATTCACAGTACTCCTGAAATACATCTTAAAACCCACAGCAAATTATATGTGACTGGTCAACACTCGCTTCACAACACTGATGTATATGGTAATTGTGGAATAAAAAAATATGATTATGACCTCATGTAGGACATGTTTGCATGCACCATCACTCAAACACGTGCGAGCAAGGAAATGACCTCCTGATGTCGGAATGGCTGTTTAAATATTTGCCTTTAAATATTTATGGATTAATGAGACTCATATTTATAATTTCGTGACTAGGGTTGGATGCAACGACATTCTCCCTCCACATAAACACGATTTCGACTTTTTTGTAATTTTTGGTTTGACGTTTACAAGAGCGTGAGACTTCTTTGGCTCTAAACAAGCACGACTCATGAGTCATAACACAACGTATACTGAAACAAACAGGTTAGGGATCGTAAATATTTTTGGGGAATTTAAAAAAAAAATTGTGTGCCCAGTCATCACAATAAAAATATTCATGATCCCAAACGTTTGTGTTCAGCATACATACATCATTGTCGCATTTTATTATCTTTGTCATTCCTGTACGTTGGGACTAAGATGAGATGAGATACGACATGGTTACATAATCAAGTCTTAAGTGAATAATACTAATTTTGAGCTGTTATAATGACAAAACAAGAAGTTTGATTCACAAGCAGATTGTCCACGTAGACTTATTGTCCCTGACCAGTTAATTGTTATGGCGCTGAACAGGTTTCTCTTATCTTTGAGACAAGTGATTTTGTTCGAGTAATGCCTCATTCACTCAGCAGCGAATGGGTACCCTGTAGAATGAGATCATAATGTGGCTGTATCATTCTTGCGCCTCAGAGGCTGCCTGGGTTATATACTCCCCAAGGAGCTGAGAAAGAAATCGAGCGCACAAAATCGAGGTAGAAATAGCGTTAGCGCTTTGAGTATGGACGGATGGACTATGGCGCATTACAAATATCTAAAAACTCAAAGGAATTGCTTGATGATTTGCAATCTCAGAAAAGAACCACTTTCAATTTTGTCAAAACATTACATTTTATAAATTTGTACACCACTATCCCACACGACGAACGTGGTTACCATAGATATAGTTATATATTTATCTTTCAAAGTTCAGGACAATTTGACAAAAATGAAAGCAAACATCATCTGTAATTTGGGGGCATGGGTGGCCTAGTTGTCTAATGCGCCGCGATTCGCTGTGCAGAGTTGCGTCCCTTGGGCACGCCAGAAACCTATGATTGTGGGTTCGAATCCAGGTTCGCCCCAATTATGTGTCTAGGTTTGTCAGCACCATACCCGTGCTCGTTGGTTTCACCGAAGTGGTAAACGGCTGAGACCTGCATCACCTCGGGCTTTCCTCCCACTTTAACCTGACACGCCGCGATATAACTGGAATACTGTTAAAAGCGGCGTTAAACCCAACTCACTCACTCACTCATCTGTAGTTTTATGAGAAGACAAATACGAAATGCTGGACCAAAGATAACATCATTGTATAAATTGAGGACAGGACATTTGGCCTAGAAGTAGGAATCCTAATGGGCACCAATTGAACCCTCTCCTTGTTCCCCGATCATGGTGGCCTTCAGAATAACGAGCCAACGTTTTAACCACTAGGCGACCACCCACCACCCCCGCGAGCGGATATACGTATAGATATGTATCACTGCCTGGCAAGAGATATGTAACACTAAATGGCAAGAGATATGTATCACTGCCTGGCAAGAGATATTTATTACTACATGGCAAGAGATATGTATCACTACATGGCAAAAGATATGTATCACTACCTGGCAAGAGATATGTAACACTAAATGGCAAGAGATATGTATCACTACCTGGCAAGAGATATGTATCACTACATGGCAAGAGATATGTATCACTACATGGCAAGAGATATGTATCACTACATGGCAAGAGATATGTATCACTACATGGCAAGAGATATGTATCACTACATGGCAAGAGATATGTAACACTAAATGGCAAGAGATATGTATCACTACCTGGCAAGAGATATGTATCACTACATGGCAAGAGATATGTATCACCACATGGATCACTACATGACAAGAGATATGTATCACTACATGGCAAGAGATATGTATCACTACATGGCAAGAGATATGTATCACTACATGGCAAGAGATATGTATCACTACATGGCAAGAGATATTTATTACTACATGGCAAGAGATATGTATCACTACCTGGCAAGAGATATGTATCACCACATGGATCACTACATGACAAGAGATATGTATCACTACATGGCAAGAGATATGTATCACTACATGGAAAGAGATATGTATCACTACATGGCAAGAGATATATATCACTACCTGGCAAGAGATATGTATCACTACCTGGCAAGAGATATGTATCACTACATGGCAAGAGATATGTATCACTACATGGCAAGAGATATGTATCACTACATGGCAAGAGATATGTATCACTACATGGCAAGAGATATTTATTACTACATGGCAAGAGATATGTATCACTACCTGGCAAGAGATATGTATCACCACATGGATCACTACATGACAAGAGATATGTATCACTACATGGCAAGAGATATGTATCACTACATGGCAAGAGATATGTATCACTACATGGCAAGAGATATATATCACTACATGGCAAGAGATATGTATCACTACCTGGCAAGAGATATGTATCACTACATGGCAAGAGATATGTATCACTACCTGGCAAGAGATATGTATCTTTACATGGCAAGAAATATGTATCACTACATGGCATACGTAGCGTTTAGATTGATCAAGGGGGCACGGATGGCCCAGTCGTCTAAGGCGCCACGATTCGCTTTGCAGAGTTGCGTCCCTTGGGCACGCCAGAAACCTATGATTGTGGGTTCGAATCCCGGTTCGCCCCAATTATGTTTCTAGGTTTGTCAGCACCATACCCGTGCTCGTGGGTTTCACCGAAGTGGTAAACGGCTGAGACCTGCATCACCTCGGGCTTTCCTCCCATATTAAGCTGACACGCCGCGATATAACTGGAATACTGTTAAAAGCGGCGTTAAACCCAACACACTCACTAGATTGATCAAAATGAAATAGCCATGGTTCACATTAATTATCTTTTTATGTGAAATATGTCCCTCATTTCATTTCACAAAGTGACGTTAGTTAACCTTATTATACAACTTTAACACAGCTTTGACAGACAAGGGGAGAAAAAAATCTCTATTCATAAATAAAATTTAATCGCGAAACAGACGTTAGCATATCCAAAACACGCCGATGCGTTTTGACGTATGTTGTCTGTGAATCGTCAGTGTTTTGAATAAAAAGACCAGACTCCCTGTTTTCATTTGGATACCGCGGCGGACCAGCAGACGTGCAGGGAAGGCTTTGACAACCATTAAGACTGGTCGTGACGAGAGTAGTGGCAGGACTGATGTGCACGAACTAAACTTGCACGAGCTTGGGCGGTGGTATAACACGCGTGTCAGACGACATCCGCCAGTCACTTTTCGTCGCCATCTTTAGACAATCCAGGACGCCATCTTGACTCTTCGCCACAGGTCAGTGAAAGTACCAAGATATTTGTTTTGTTGATACTTAGAACCTAATTTAAGAATGCGCCCGATTTGAGTTCTTATTCGATAAGTTTTTTTTATTTAATTTCCTGATTTAAAGCTATGCTATACATTAATCTCTCTACCAACAGCAACCAGACATTTCTGTTTCTGAAGTCTATTTTACTGTCTGGCATTTTGGTGATTGTTGGGTTTGATTACTTTTTTTCTATTGTATAAACAAAACGTCATTCAAATTAAAGAGTTGAACTTGTGAAAAAAGACATGCTTTTGAAATAATGTATCAAGGCAAGAACATAACCCTTTTAATCTCCATGTTTCATAACACATGACACTGTATTCCCGTGTAATAATGTGTTTCTAGTTGGGTCTGTCTACGTAAGTCTTATGCACAGCTGTGTATTAGGAAACTCCGTTTATCCAGACACCGTTAGTACAGAAACCCTGTGACCTGTGATTTTGAACCTGAATTAAGAACACGTTTGTGTCTTGTTCTTTTTTGGAATAGGTTTGGTTGATTCATTTTGGGAATTTCTCCAACACCAAATTTACCTGCCGTGATATAACTGAAATACTGTTCAAAGCGGGGTTAAAACACTCTCACACACTGTAGTTGGATCAGCTATTTCTTCCAGTTTCACATGAAAATTGTATGAGTGGGGCCCCTTTCTCCGTGTGCGTCACATACCTTTTTTTTATTATTGATCTAAATATTTAGAGGGCATAATGAAAACATTCAATTCAAAACTCCATTTTGCTTTTTATGTCCAATGGAATCTGTTTCGTCGGAAAATCGAGTCTAGTTATTCTCTGTCGCTGACGTATATACATCTCAATATTTGATAGACATTTTTGTATTTAAAAAGGTGAGTATTAGTTGAGTAGTAATTCTTTTATATGTTATATATCTTGTTATATTTACAGATTTCTGAAAGATGGCGGAAGTGTGCGTCTCGTTCCTTTATTTCGTGCTGGGGTCTCTCCTCATCCCCCTAGCAGCCCTCCAACCGGCCCCTGGAGGGACCCAAGTTGAGCTGAACATGCTGCAGCCTGGAATGTCACAAGGGATGATGCAGATGCAGCCACAAATGCATCAAGGTATGGGGATGCAGATGAGGATGCTGCCCCCGGTGATGCAAAATATACAGGGGATGCAGTCTGGGGGGCTTCAGATGCAACAGCCGGGGTCTGGCCCACCGGCCTGGATCACGGATTCTAGAGCCAGAGCCGTACAGATGAACTTCGCCATGGGTCCTGACGTGGGAGCCGGTGCTGGAGCGAGCTCTGGAATTCCAGGGACAGGGGCAGCTCAAGGAGCCGATGGAATAGGAGCTAGTATGGGTGCTGGGATGGGAGGTGGAATGGGAGTAGGTATGGGTGCTGGGATGGGAGGTGGAATGGGAGGCGGGATGGGAGGTGGCATGGGTGGGGGTATGGGTGCGGCTATGGGTGCAGCTGGACTACCTGGCATGGCCTTACAGCAAGCTCAGCAGCAAGCTCAGCAACAAGCTCAGCAACAAGCTCAGCAACAGGCTCAGGCTCAGCAACAAGCCATGGCTGCCCAGCAAGGGCTTACAGCCCAAACTATGTCGAATCAAGGCGCTCAAGGAATCCCAGGCGGTATCGGCGGTGTTCCCCAACCTGACATGCAAATGCAAAACTCCATGTGGGCAATGGGGCCCTACCCCCAACCAGGAATGATGGGGGGACAGTTTGGCTTCCAGTACCCCATAGCGGGAAACTACCCAGGAGGGGTACCTGGTATGGCAGCCGACCCCCAGCTCGCCATCTCCCTCATGCCGGGGACGACGCCGCGACCATCTGCCGCAGCCGCCGACGTCATAGCCAAAGCTGGTATCGTAGGAACTGTTACGTTAACCCCAGCCGTAACAAAACCTCCCGCGTCCACACCGTATCCCAAGATTCTGTACGTAGACAACCCCAAGTTCACAGACGGGATGATAAACTGGAAAGACGTGGCTGATGCTTTAGTTCAAATAGGCAGGGTCCTTAATTGGCTAATGAAGTTCTCATATGCGCAGTAACAATTTATTTTTCAAAATTACCATGGTTTACAAATAAATACGTCTGCCTCCGTTGCTTTCTCGGTGATACTTTTCATGTCTTGGCTGAGGATTTCGCGACAACTGGAAAGACACTGGACTATGCGTTGAATTACTGGACAATCATTAACCGAAATTTAGACCTATAACCCATTGGCGGTAAATGACGTCGATATGAGTAATGTAAAAGCAAGTGCAAGTCTATGTGTGATTAAATCATATTTATACCTGTACGTTGTTTTGTTACCAATAGTTTAACAAAGATTAGCTTCAGTTGTACAGATGACGCGGGGTAGAATAGGTCTTCAGCAACCCATGCTTGCCGTAAAAGGCGACCATGCTTGTCGTAAGAGGCGACTAACGGGATCGGGTGATCACGCTCGCTGATTTGGTTGATGCATGTCATCGTATCCAAATTGCGTAGATCGATGCTCATGATGTCAATCACTGGATTGTCTGGTCCGGATTCGATTGTTTACAGACCGCCGTCATATAGCTGGAATATTGCTGAGTGCAACGTTAAACAACAAACAAACAAAATCAATTGTACAGTGTTATTTCATTGTGCAGAGGAAGGGTCGTCTATGTTCGTTTTATGAAATAACATAGGTGCTATGCACCAACACATCGGCCTGAAATACACTATAAAAACACAAAAATGATGAAACTGTTACTTAAGTGTGAGTGTGTATGGTTTTACGCCGCTTTTAGCAATATTCCAGTAACATCACGGCGGGGGACACCAGTAATGGGCTTCACACATTGTACCCATGTACACAATCGAACCCGGGTCTTCGGCGTGACGAGCGAATGCTTTAACCACTGGGCTACCCGACCGCCCCCTGTTACTTAAGGCTCCTCTAGGTTAAGTGTTACGGTTAATTACAAAGGTGGAAATGGGGTAGCCTGGTAGTTAAAGTGTTTCTTCGTCTCGCTGAAGACCGGAGTTCGATCCCCAAAAGATGCATGAGGCCAACCTTTCGTGTACCCTTGCGTTATATTATTTGAATGAGTGAGTATGGTTTTAAGCCGCTTTTAGCTATATTCAAGCAATATCACGGCGGGGGACACCAGAAATGGGCTTCACTTATTCTACCCATGTCGGTAATCGATCCCGATTTTCGGCGTGACGACCGAACGCTCACATTGTTTGAATATTGCAGATGTGTAAAATAATACTCAATCACTTATAATCCCACAAGCGGTATGACATGATGTAGTATAAGGAGTAAAATGTGTTATTCTTGTCAGTGTATTCTAGTATGTATTTTCCCACTGATTTAAGACTTACAACGATACTCACTCACTCACTCACTCACTCACTCACCCATGTTACATGAATGAATGGGGTTTGATGCTACTTTAAACAGTATAACACGTCAAACGTGGTCGGAAATCCAAGAGACTTAGGCTGAGAAGTGATGTGAGGTGAAATGGGGTTTAACGTCGCGTCAAAAAATTATTGCAATTATATAACGACGTGCATGCACGTGTGTGAGTGGCTGCTTGTACTAGTCCGGACTGTTGCCGATTTATAGTGTGGCCCACTTAGATACCATGCCGCAGTTTCACATGAATACCCAATACATATACAGTATACTGACTCCGAGCCGACCAGTCCTTGTTTTAGCCCCTTAAGCCGAGCGCCAGACAGGGTAACAAAAAGTACCATCTTTTAACGTCTTTTGATATGACGCGACCTGGAATCGAACCCCGGAGCTTCCGCTCTCCGGGCGGACGTTCTAAGGCTGAGAAGATTACCAATTGGTGAAACCCACGAGGGCGTATTTGGTGCTAAGAAACCCAGGGCCATAATCAGATTTGGGGTTGGAAGTCACTGTCACAGGATTATGGCATGATCCTGGCATCCCTAAGGGAAGTAACTCTGCACAGTGAATTGTCGCTTATAACGACAGGACCACACGTTCCCCTTAAAAATGGAGAATTCTAAGTTTTAGTCGGGAATACAAGGATGTGGGTTAGCTTTAACGTTGCTTTGAAAACAGTATGTCAAGTATATCAGTGACTTTGTGAGTTATTTGGGTTTAACGCTGCATTAATTAATCATACACCGCCTCCGGGGCCAAGTGGATAGAGCGTCTGCCCGGAAAAGATCAGTGGTTCGATCCCTGGCCTCGTCATACCAAAGACGTTAACATATATTACCTGTTGTTACCCTTGGCATCAAGGGGATAAAACAAGGACTGGAGTTCGGCTCGTAGTCGATGTACTATTTCTGATTGGGGTATCCGTCTTAAGCTGCGACATGGTATTTTCAGTGCACTATAAAACCGGGATTAGGCTGGTAAGGCGCACACACACACACGCATGCGCGCACGCACGCACGCACACAGACAAGCACACACACACAAACATACACACACACACACATACATAAACACACACACTCATAAACACACATACAAACACACACACACAAACACACACACAAGCACACACATAACCACACACATACATAAACACACAAACAAACAAACACACACACACATAAACACACACACACAAACAAACACACAAACAAACACACACACAAGCACACACATAAACACACACAAACAAACACACACACACAAACAAACACACACACAAGCACACACACACACACACACACAAGCACACACACACACACACACACACACACACACACACACACACACACACACAACCCTGCATGTTTGTAGTCCAAGGAGGATTGGTCTACAAACAGAATATTCATGGTCATTATCGCTTTGTACAAGAGCTTTTGTGTGTGGACAGATTACATTTAGACCTCAGTTTGCTGGTTTGATTAGGATGGGATACTCTTTCAGCTTAACCGATTTTAATACTTGGTTTAGCGAAAACACATTACACATCGGTTTTTAAAAGATTCTGGTTTATCTATATTTAAATGTCATCCAGAGGATTCAGTGTCAAAGGAGACAGAGTTGATTTATGGTGTTAAGCTTCGTTTTTATTGTTTCATTGTGGCGTTGCTGTCCATTTCCTGGCGTATCTATCAAAAGAATGATTACTTTCATAATCGTTTTATATATCACCTTTTGAAAAAAATCTGGTTAAGTCTAATCTAACTGCAAGCATTCTGATAATCATTTAAGTTTCATGACAACCTTTTGTGAAGAATTCTTATAAATCATGTGTTAAGTCTCATGAGAACTATTTGTAAAACTTTCTGATAATCATGTGTTAGGTTCAATGATAACCCTTTGTAAAGCTATTTAATACTCGTTAGTTGTTTTATGATAACCCTTTGTAAAGCTTTCTGATACTCACGTATTAAGTCTCATGATAACCTTTTGTAAAGCTTTCTGATAATCATGTATTAAGTCTCATGATAACCTTTTGTAAAGCTTTCTGATACTCACGTATTAAGTCTCATGATAACCCTTAGTAAAGCTTTCTGATAATCATGTGTTAAGTCTCATGATAACCCTTTGTAAAGCTTTCTGATAATCATGTATTAAGTCTCATGATAACCTTTTGTAAAGCTTTCTGATAATCATGTATTAAGTCTCATGATAACCTTTTGTAAAGCTTTCTGATACTCACGTATTAAGTCTCATGATAACCCTTAGTAAAGTTTTCTGATAATCATGTGTTAAGTCTCATGATAACCCTTTGTAAAGCTTTCTGATAATCATGTATTAAGTCTCATGATAACCCTTTGTAAAGCTTTCTGATAATCATTTGTTAAGTCTTATGATAACCTTTTGTAAAGCTTCCTGATAATCATGTGTTACGTTTCATGATTACCTATTGTAAAGCTTTCTGACAGTGGAAACCTTTGTATAAACTTCTGATAATTATTCTAAAAGTATTTTCATGATCTTCTATAATGTCATGTTAAAATGCATGGATGTTTTATGACATTATATTTCCAAACTTTGTGAAAAAGGCTTGAAAAATAATCATTTTCATAATTACCGCACCAAACATAGCAGTGTGTCAACCAGTTGTCATCTCTGATTTATGTGTGGGCATAGTAAAGGAAGTCGACATATGTTAATGCTAGAAACGGAGTTTCCGTCAGCAACACAGAAGTTGAACTATGGAAGCCTCTAGTTTCCTGTTTCGTATACTTTTCTTCATATATTATTTATTCGTTTGATGATGAAAACGACGAGCACATGTTTTACACATGATGTTTATTTGTCTGTCTGTCTGTTTGTTTGTTGTTTAACGCCGGACTCAGCTATATTCCAGCTGTATGACGGCAGTCAGTAAATAATCCAGTCTGGACCAGACAATCCAGTGATTGATATCATGAACATCGATCCACGCAATTGGCATCAATCGAGTCAGCAAGTCTGACCACCCGATCCCGTTAGTCGCCTCTTACGTCATGCATTGTCGACTCTTACGTTAAGCATTGGTTGCTGAAGACCCATTCTACCCCAGATCTTCACAGGTCTCTTACATATGAAGCGAGACCGGAAGATAATTGATACAGATATCTCCCTCTCTCTCATTAATGTGATATTTTCATGAGAAGGAATGTACACAGTGTCATGATGCCATTTATCATCGAAAATTCTCTAACGACTTCTGCCGAGAATAGAGGCGTCGTTCATCTAACAACTCAACCTGCCGGAAGCTGCAATGTGACATGCGCAGTTGACGAAACAATCACAACAAGCAGCTAAAGAAGAGCACGTAATGTCGTCATTCAGATGATTCATAGAAAAGCTGTGAGTTTACACATTCCTTTCAGCTGACACACCATGAAATATCCGAAAAACTGTTCAAAACAATTCTAAACCAAACACACTCACTCATTACTTACTGGATCAGTCCAGATCACCCATCTTCCTCAATCGGGGGATTCCGGGAAAGAACTGGTCCATATTCCCGAGGCAAGGGCGTTAACTGACTATAAAAGTACATTTTCTACCCTTGGCGAACTAGACTGTAACTCCGGGCTTACATGTTGGCTGGATTAACGAGTCTATGTATAGTCCAATCAAAATCACGCAACGACCAAGACATCCGGTTCGTAAACAACATGGATTTCACCGTGCAGATTTCGGTCAACTGCAAGATTTGCAAAGCATGTGTACCGTCAAATGGGCGTCGAGAGATATTTTCCAAATCTTTTTTAATCAAGGTGCTCGAGTGATTTTATGCACTTCGCGAGATAAGATCGTCTTGACTTGGTGCCACAAAGCAAATGCAAGTGATATGAGAGGTGGAATATGATCAATAGCAGGGACATAGAAGGGACTGAAATCGTAATTGTCACTGGTGGCGCTACGATCGAGCCTGGCAATTCAAGCCGAGCTCGGCAAGGGTGGAAACTGGATTTTTTTTAAGTCAGTTAACTCCCTTGCCTCGGGAAGATGCTTGTCCGCAGGAATGTATGCCGGTCGTATGAGGCAACTTATCTGATCGGATGGTATTAAGGCTCTGTGACTTGGTTGATTGTGTATCATCGTACTCCGATTCATTACTCATAATAGCAATCAGTTGACTGTCTGGCTCAGAATCGATTATTCGTTTTAACACATTTTTATTTCCGAAAATTATACACGGCCTGGATAGGGAAACAAGTCCTACGACTCCATTTATACATACAATAAAAATAAACATACCGTCAAGGTAGTGTG